>NC_030678.2:129158603-129358603 GCF_000004195.4 Xenopus tropicalis | reverse complement strand
CCTTGTGTCAAAGATAACCGTTATGAAAAGGAAGTCATAAAAACAGCAGTTTAACCTGATTCAAATAAAACAATATTAACACCCTGTTATTAAAGTGTCTGCATTTATTTTATATTGCCAAACTCCACTCTACAGGGAAAGAAAAATGGCACTGCAAATTAATTGAATATAATGATGTTGTTGAACACATATTTCATACAAGCTTTATACAGACACAGATAAAACATCCTTACATATTCAAAGCTAAATATTAATACTAAAAATGACAATGTATGCTGTATATTTGCATGTCATAAATGCCACCCCCATGCCCTTTTCACAGAAATCAGCAGCATATATTTTTTCATCTAATATCTGAATACTATTACAATATTTGAATATGTTGTACATATATAGAGACATTTTGATGTAGGGAAAACATATAAACCAAAAAAGTGTGACATAATCAGAGAGAACTATGTACCCTTTGACCGCCTACACTCCAATAAAGCTGGATTGCATTATTAATGCTATTTTCCTTGTATTTGTTTTGAAATAAGAAATAATAAAAAAAAACCAAACAATTACTATGTAAATTAGTTACAAAGTGACAAGACGTGCACCTTTCAATATATATATATAATAACAAGAATGGTGTGCAGGGTCAAAAAGAAACAGAATGCAAAAGATAAACAATGACCCATTAAGCTGCACCTCTCCATTCCACACCAATGACCAAGATGTGTTCCAAATTAATGGGGACACATCTTTCCATGTGGAAATGGGGAGGTGCAGCTTAATAAGTCATTCTATTTCTTTGTGTTATGTAAACTAAGCAAGCATTTATTTTCAAAGCTAATCAGCCATCTTTTAGCAGCAAAATATCTAACTGAATTGGAACCACAACTAATTAGAATGTCAAGGGTCAGCTACAAGGATGAAATGCCAGTCAACTTCAAATGTAAGGCAGAAAATGTATTGTTTGTCTTGGGAACCAATTAGTGCAATTACATAACTGGGGAGACTTAATACATTCTACTTAATCCTTTTACATGACATGCTGCATTTAATGAATCAGAAGGTATAGTATAATATCTTCTATATAGTGTACCTCAAATCAAATTTACAGTTCAGTTAAATGGTCGAAACATAATATGATTGCATAGTCTTAGTTAAAACAAGATCAGGAGCCATGCTCTTAAAAGCTTGAAGTCTAGTGGGATCAGTAGTACAAGCAAAGACAAGACAAAAATAAGAAGAACTTAAGCAATTAAATACACTCTATGATGTAAAACATGAAACTGTGCCTCTTGGGAAGTGCCTATGAGAAATGTCTGATGGAGATGCTTTCCATAACCCAGCAGCCTATCCAACATTACAACTGCTCTCATTGGCGTAATATAGTAGTGGGATAAGGAATAATGGGAATGAAGGGTTAAAGTAGCCACCAAAAACTGTAAAAATCTTTGATATGATATCCACAAAACTGATCTGATAAGTTTTCAAATTCAGGTATTTTTTTTAAATTCAATTACAAAAATAACAATCCACAGCTTTGATAGCCAGCATATTTACAACAAAAATTTGAATTTGTAAATTTTTTTTGACTGAGTCAAAATGGTTGAGAAATATGTTTTCAGCCTTTAATGAGTAGGCCTCTATGCACTGAAAGACAGGAAAGCTCATTGTGGTCAAATGACATTATTTATTCAAAGTGTTTAAAAACATAACCGGAAGATTTCATGCATCAATAAACATGGGCAAAGCAAGAAAAAATATAGTTTTAATTAGCTTCTTTAGAAATTCAAAAGCACATACTCCCAGTCAGTTCACCCACATTCTAGCTAATTAATCAACATTATGCAAAATATTTTGACAAATTAATAGTGTTAACCTTTCCCTTAACAAGGCTTATGAGGTGCTAAATAAGACTATGCAACCAGAATATTGCTTAGAGCATCTTGACCAAGTTATAATATACACCACATACTGACTATTAATAATTAACATAGTTGATCTCATATTAACTCATGTCCTTCATTTTAGACTGAAAATTACCTCTAAGTCACATACCTAAAGGGGCCTCTTTAAACATAACATTAAGTGAAACACTTGCATGCAAATATCTTGTAATTAAGAAGTAAAGATAAATTAATTGCATGCCAGTTAAAATTAGTTTTTTTACTTTCTTACCTAAAAATGCTTACCAAAGACATGTCATTTATTAATGGCCCAAAGCGGCTATACACTAAATAAGTGCTGTCCAACTTGTGTGGTACTCAGGGCTGGAATTTTCTGGCCTATATGGTGGAGGGCCTATAATGGAAGCCAGTTTTGACTACTCCTCTTTTTCAAACCACACCCATATTATCACAGAAGCATTTAAGACCATACTCACGTTAATAGTGGTAGTGCAGCAAAAACTCAAATTGTTGTTGCTCACTGTAGGGATATCACCCTTTATTGATATGTGAAATAATTAAATTATGTCATATTAAGACATCCCCTTAAAGCCATATGCCTCTTCCACCTCCTCTTCCTGGGTAGCACAGCAGCCCCCAGCATATAATTATACCCCTTTCCAAATCCTAAAAAACTCCCAGAACAAACCCCTGCCAGGTTCGCTTCCCACATGCATTGGCAGGGTAGGGCAGGCAGAGTATGGCACACACAGGCAGCACAGGGCAGGCATTGTATGGCACACACAGGCAGGGTAGGACAGGCAGTGTATGGTACACACAGGCAGCATACGACAGGCAGTGTATGGCACACACAGGCAGCATATGGCAGGCAGAATACTGCCTGTGTGTGCCATACTCTACCTGCCCTATGCTGCCTGTGTGTGCCAAACTCTGCCTGCCCTACCCTGTCTGTGTGTGCATACACTTCCTGGCCTACCCTGCCTATGTGTGCCATACTCTGCCTGCCCTATGCTGCCTGTGTTTGTGCCATACTCTGCCTGCCCTATGCTGCCTGTGTGTGCCATACTCTGCCTGCCCTATGCTACTTGTGTGTACCATACTCTGCCTGCCCTATCTTGCCTGTGTGTGTCATACTATGGGCAGGCCTGGATTTGTGGTGAGATGGGCAGGCGGGGAAAGGGGGTGACCTTGGGGTGCCGTGTTATCAAACTCTGCCTGCCCTACCCTGTCTGTGTTTGCCATACTCTGCCTTCCCTATGCTGCTTGTGTATGCCATACTCTGCCTGCCCTTTGCTGCCTGTGTGTGCCATACTCTGCCTGCCCTACCCTGCCTGTGTGCCATACTCTGCCTGCCTATGCTGCCTCTGTGTGCCATGGTCTGCCTGACCTATGCTGCCTATGTGTGCCATACACACAGGCAGCATAGGGCAGGCACTACCTACAGTGATACAATGCTTCTGGTGTGCTTTTCTGGTGTGAACAGGTGAACAATTTATGAGCCTGAGGTGTGAACAATGCAGGGACTAAAAGGTGTAAACAACACAGGGGATTGCATGTTTAAACAATACAGAGGATTAAAGCCTGAATCTGAGGTGTGAAATAAGCAAGAAGCCAGTTAATCTTAGTACTGATACCATTTAAATCTTACACAAAGTTAGGAAGGAACAGCAGCCAGACAAGTCGGGGGGCACACAAATGTGGGCCACGGTCCGGATGCGGCCTGTGGCCTGCGACCTGCCAGTTGGACAGCACTGCACTAAATGGTGCACAACCATAACCCTTAGTGCTCATTTCCTTAACTCTTTTATGGTGTTTAGGACATTCCTGCCAGAGTCACACACAGTGCAAAGTGCAGTGCAGGCAACAAAAACAGGACTTCATTACATCCTGTACCCGTCAGCACTCCCTAGCTAGTGCTCCTGAATAGTGCAAAATGGGAGGGGGGATAAATACATACGTACTCTTACCTGTCCCTCATGAATAAGGACATTGATGTATATTTTTGGAAAGTGTAGGTCCTTGGCCACTGTTGCTAATTATGGGACAATTAACAAAAAACTCAAAAACTTGAATGTAAAACTTTGGCATCTAAAAGCTTGCAAGTTTATGTAAAAGTCAAGCCATATTTTCAATTTGAGATTTTCACTTTTTTGAGTTTAATTTGAGTTTGTAAACTTGCAAATTCAAGGAATTTGAGTTTTTTTTATTCAAACAAATTTTACATATTAATAAATAAGCAAGCATTTAAATGTTTTCTAAAATGTAAGTTTATTCTAATTATAAAAATACTCTTAAATTCACAAACATGAAATTGGTAAATATGCCTACAAATGTTGCAACTTTGCAAAGAGACTATTTTATAATTGATGACCTTTCAATACTTTCAGTAAAAAGTACAAAAAGAACAGAAATATAATGAATATATGTAAAGATTGTCAAACATATACAGTATGATGTACATCCATAATGCCAGCTAGAATTGTAGTCTAATACACAGAATGTGAATTATTCATGCTAAGCGTTTCTGAGCTGCTTTACACATTTAAAATACAAAATTTCACCCATAAATATAACAAAAGCAAAGTGAGTTTCAGGATCATGCCTCAAGCTATACTGATGGCAAGGGCAAACCATATTAATTAATTTAAAATCCGGATATCTTCATGTTTCATTATTATGTCATATTGAAAGAACGGCATCATAAATATATCACTGAATTTGCGCAGATTCAGCATAGTAACTGAAAGAAATGTTTGAAAGGCAATCTAAAATATATATTTTTCATATGAATAAAAATGATTACCAATATATTAAGTGCCACCCAGTAAGGTGACTTTTGAATAAATGATGCATGACATTTTTTCTTGCTAAGGCACATTGTAATTATAAGATTACAGACTCCAGTTTATATGTAATTTAAATGGTTTACGTATCTTTTTAAGAACACATCAGTGCATAGTGCATTTTAATACAGTGTAAAAAGGTATACAAAGTTATAGATACAAACAGTTCAAAAAGCTGCACACCAAAAGTTTGGAAAGTTATAGATATATAGACTTTGGCTGTAATGGATTCTTCAAAACCCCAACTTTTTCTCAAAATAGCAGCACCTGTGACTGGGGTGATAGTAAATGACTCCTATCATTTTAAAAGGGCACATGTCACCCAGAAATAAAAGCTGTATAATATAAGTTATTTTCAAATGAAACCTGAAGCCCAAATTGTTATTTAAAGATCTCGGCTGTCAGTCATATATTGCTTCCCCACCTCTCTGTCACTGGCATAGCAATCATTTCACATACTGCACTTCTCTTCCATTCCTCACATTCCCCCTCCTTCCTCAGATCTCTAATCTCACACAGCCTGTACCTAGACATGTGCATCAGGTCCTTCTTTCTGGCACACACACAAGATTTAGGGATGATACAAAGCTTGCCTTGTAAAATGGTGTCTGACTGTAGTTTCAAAAAGAATGAAGAAACTAAGGTTGGATGGTTGGAAGGAAAGATTATTCTGCTCCAAAAGAATGATGAAAGGGGATTTGGAAATTATGGCTAAATTAACCTATTGTTTGACCATAATATCATTTTTTATCTTGATAATACAAAGATCACTGTATATGCAGTGTGCACAAAGAAACTCAGAATATCCAATTCCAAAGCCTGATTACATGTAGCCATACACGTTACAATTACAATCTTTCCTGCGACCACTGGTCACGGGAAAGATCACTTGTACTAACTTTCAGGGCTGAATTGTCAGATATGAAGGTAGAAACAATAGCAATTCTACCCCTATCTGACAATTCAGCCCTAAATGCTTGCCTTTGCTCCTGTCTGATTGACGAGACAGCGTTATCCAAAGTTTTTTTGATATTGGTCGTCTCTAGTGATGAGCGAATCTTTCCCGTTTTGCTTCGCTGAAAAATTAGCGAATCTTCCAAAAGATTCGCGAAATGGCGAAAATGTTGCGCGTCAAAAAAAATTGGCACCCGCGACTTCTTCTTTTGTCGCCCGCAGCTATTCTTTTGTCTCGCGGCTATTCTTTTGATGCCCACGACTATTCTTTTGACTGGGGCGACAATTTTTGGATGCACGGCAAATTTTTTCATCCGTTTCGAGAAACAATCCGCCAATGGCGAAATGCGGAAATTCACTAGTCATCTCATCAATCTGCCATACACACACCAAATTTCATATGATCGGTGCGTGTATGGTCAGCTTAGCTCACAGAGTTTTCTGCACTGTCCCTGCAAAGTTGTACCCCTCACTAGTATAATATGCAACCTGTCATTGTAAAATCAGAGCCTTTGGAAGTGATATTCCTGCTTCAATGGTGCACTTTTGAAGTACCATACAAACAAAAAAACTATAGCTCAAGCTTGCCACCGCAGTAAAGTATCTTGCACTGACACTGGAAAACACATCACATCATTTGGTAATGGTATCTTTGCATCAAGGCGCACTTCTAACCAAGCAGAAGCCATAGGATGGGAGGTTTATTTTACATCTGTTTTATCTCATGTTTGTATCACAGTAAACTAGAATAATTTATGATTTTTTTTATTTCCCAATAACTACATAAGTTCAAATGAAAACAACTGGTGTACAGAAAACATGGTCAGAGAAGGTGATAAATGATATAATATATATAGAAGACACACTGGCACACAGCTAGAAAATCTGAAAGAAAATGGTGTGTTGTGGGTAAATGATTTCAGATTGAGTGTCTAGAAAGCACATGAAAGATAGAGGAGGAAAGGTAATATCTGCAATTGGATGTGAGGAACAAGACAGAAATGACAACTAGTGATTAAGGATATATGTTTAAATACATGGATGAATACTTACTCCAGATGGATCATGTAACATTTGTAAACTTTAAATTAAGATACAGTCATATACCAGACTGCCAAATATATTTCAATTGAGCAGGCCAAAAAACATTTTTTAAAGAAACAAATGTTATAAAATTGCCCAAAATAGATGATATATAGTATATTAATAAATCTTTCCCTCCATCCTGGAAAGTAATATGGCCTAGACATATAAATAAAGGAGTATACAATGTGTAGTATTTAGAAACTGTGGAGAATGCAGCCTGAGGAAAATGTGTAATCAAAGCAGATACATTGTAATTACTCTTGCTAGAACGATATAAGACTTGTGGAGTAATGACTATAATACGAAGGAATAATAAGGAGGAATACAAAAGGACTAAAGGCAGTGTCAAGACATCTCCGTGGGTGATATAAACAAAAATGGATAAGTTCAAATGCAAATTGATCCAATTGTGGGTTGCATTATGGAGAATAAACGAATTAGTATGCATGCAAGTGTAGGTTATATTTTATGACACATCTACTGCCATTCACGCTGTCTCTAATTTATTTGGATGCATGTTCTTAGTGTTCCATTTAAACATGGTATATCTAATTTATTTCATGACTTTGAGGTTTGAATATATAGGAGGACTGGGCAGAAAACTGTCAAATTATATTTAATGTTAATAAAGGTTATGCACTTGTGAAAAACAACATGAATGCTAGTTAATGCCATGTAATACTTAATTGCTTTTGGGGAGGCTAATTAAAAAATATTCTCTAATAATCCAAGAACTCATGACAGGTTGAAAACATCATTATACACTAAGAGCTCATGGGATGAATGCAGTGCCATTTTGATGTATACCCCCCACCAAAATACACAGAAAGGTAATTGCAGTGCCAATGCATTGTACTAAGCTATAGCTATGACCATAAGGTGAAATAAATAAGACTTGCAGACTTACACAAAAACCTACACAAACAAAGCATGTTGGCCACACTCAAGCAGAAGATAATGTAGGCAGTGCTTGAATTGGGGCAAAAAAAAGTGAATGTATGCTGGCTTAATATAAATGTGGGTGTGGCTTATACAGTAATTGTGGAAGGGCTAAATGGGACATACCAAAAATATGCCCCAATCACAGTTATCAGTCACACTCACCGTTATAATAAGCCTTGCAGACCAGCATTTAGTTTCACCTATTTTAAAGTAAAGCCGTTTAAAGCAAAGCCATTTTGCTAGTTCCTTCTACTGAACAGTTTGATGCCCAGCATGTATAGATTTACCAAAGTATGTGGCATGTAATAACCCTAAAATGAAAATTGTGAATATGGCTTTTCTTGGCTGGCAATTGAGCGTCTGCAAACACAGCCGCCTTTCTATGTATTATGTGTAGTGATGAGCAAATTTTTTCTTGAAGCACGGGTTTGCTGCAAAATTACACATTTTACCTTTACCATTGGCGAATGTTTTCGTGAAACTGCCGCAAAAATTAAAAAAAAAGTTGGGGTCTCATCAAGGTAAAAAAAGAGAGATTTGCTCGCCATTAATTATGTGTCTAACACATAATCTATATTACTCAAAATTGTTTAATTTATAGTGTCCTCTCACCATTCCTGCTCTTTATGTTGCGCACCCAAACACCTGTTAGCAAGTGTTGTTTGGTCTAGTGAAAGTGTGAGAAAGGGACTGGAAAGCTGGAAAGCTCCCTGTTGTGATGCTTTAACTCCTCCCTCTCTTGCCTATTTGAACATGTTATTTTGTCTTTCCTCTCTTCTGCTTAATAGCAATTTTTTTTCTGATGGGTAGTGATGAGCAAAATTTTTCGCCATTCATGGATTCAAAACAAATTGTAGAATTTTGCCATTGGCAATTTTTTTCTGCAAAATGGCCGCAAAAAAGTTATGCATGTCAAAAATGTTGGGCATGTCAAAAAACTTTTTCCAGTTTCGCAAATTTAGCAGCAAAGCAAAATGGGACAAATTTGCTCATCGCCACTAATGGGTTTAGGGAAGTTTAACCCCCAAGCCTTTATTAAAATCCACCCATGCCAGAGTGTATAGCTAACAGTAGTTCAAAGCCCATAACAATGCAGTTTAGTGCTAGGCCACTGTGAGTGTTTTAGTTGCAGGCAATCTCAAGGATAGCCTATTTAAAAAACTTTGCTGATATCTTTGAGGGGTGTATTTATCATCCTGTGTAAAAACTGGAGTAAAACATTAATGGTGAAGTTGCTCATAGCAGCCAATCAGATGCTTTGCTTTGGTTTTCTAACTGTTGAAATATAATTGCTGATTGGTTGCCTGGGCAAATGGTTCACTCCACTTTTTGCACAGCATGGTATATATACTCCAGATCATGACCCCAGTGACAGCCCCTAGAAGGTAACATGCCACGTTGAAATGGAAGTAGGAGGAAGAGTGAAATTACAGATTTGACACATATAAGCATAGTAATAGTTCATTTTCTTGCAGACCTTTATAACAGAGCACATTTTTGTTGATAATAACCTACCTCCTGGCAGATACTCCTATGGAACAGGGCAAGTACTTAATGGTAAAAGAGACAGAAAAGGACACCTTCTGGTAAAGGGTATGTAAAGAAAGTTTGTGGTTAATTTTCTTTTTAATGTACCATTTAATTCATTCAGGTCTAGGTGCTGTCATTCTTTATGAATGTGTCCATTAGAGTAATATGACCTTTAAGATTTTCATTCATCCAGGTCATGGTATATCTAGTATAAGTAAATTTAGAGCAACTTAGCAAATTCAGTTGCTCTAGATTTACTTATACTAGATATGTCCATTAGAGTACCCTCAATAATGATAAATCATGTACCTATTAAAACCCAATGATTGTGTTCCATTATTGGGATTCATTCCAAACATTGTTCCAAAATATATATGATGAAAGTGGAAAGGTTTTTCCTAACACAGGTTTAAAATATGCTGACATAAAATGTTTGCATGCTATTGTAGTTCAAGTACATTTAGCAATCATCCATATGGCTTCCTTCCAAACTTCCAACATCATACAAAGATTTTATATTTTGTTTCATTATAGACTGTAGCACCTCTGAAAGGTTAGTATTCCTCTACTCTGGGTAAGTAATTCATCACAAAATACTTCCAGCACCTTTATAAATTGAAAAAAATAGCAAGGACATTGGTAATTGCATGTGAAAATATTCAAACATTTCATTTTAAGACCTTTTTGTTGAATAGAATGACTATGTACACAAATAACTGATAAAGAGGATAGCACTAAAATAATAAAGGCATGATAGTAATTGCTGTTATCATATCTTTGAAAACAGGATTATAACATTAAATACATACAGATTGTTTTCTGTTGTATATAAAATCTATACGCATGTTTATGTAGTGCAGGAAGAATCCTTTTGTTTATTAACAATACTATAAAAGTAAATAAAGCAGCATTAACCTTTACAAATATGAAAACAGCCTTTATACTCTTGATTCAAAAGAAATGATGACTAAATGTGTGCAAATGAATAGGAATAATACAATGCCCAACACAGCCCTCCCATGTATGAGGGCAGCACCTGCATGCAACTTTTTAATGATTTTTTTCTATCAAATATGATTTATTTAGCATTCCCAGATTTAAACATAAATTAATAATAATAAATGAAAAAAGCAATAGGATAATGAGTTCTCAGTAGATGGACAGTTCTTCAAGAATATACAGTATATATACAGCGATATATACAGTGCCGCTGCTCCATATGAGCAGAGTATGCAGTCTGCGTAGGGCATCAACAGACCAAGTCATCGGCGGCGGCTGCGGCTCTTTCTCTCTAATGTGGCAGCGACAGGCCCTTTTATAAGGCTGCGCCCGTGCATATGACGTCACACGTCAGTGACGAGGCGCAACCTTATAGAAGTGCCTGTTGGCGCGGCATAAGAGAGAAGGAGCCGCCGCCGATGACTTGGTCTGTTGGGGGTACTTTCTATGGAGGCAATTGGGGGCACTTTGTGTGGGGGCTACTGTCTATGGGGGGTACTGTGTATGAGGCAATTGGGGGCACTGTGTGTGGGGGCTACTGTCTATGGGGGTACTGTCTATGGGGCAATTGGGGGCACTGTTTATGGGGGCAATTGGGGCACTGTGTATGGGGGCACTTTCTTTCTCTATTTATGTATTTACTTTTATTTGAATAAAGTTCTATTTTGGCCCCTATAGTAGGTGTTTTTTTTTAATATTTTATTTTTACTTCCGTAATATTTGGGGGAGGGGGCACAAAATAAACTTCTGCTTAGGGCACCCATTTGGCCAGCAGCGGCCCTGGATATATAAAGCAGAACCTCAAAATCTTTGCATTTTAAGTTTACTTGAGTAGAAGTTAGTGTAGGATATTTTTTTAATTACTATTATTTTAATACATTAACAGAATACATTTTGTACATAAATCAATATCAAAATTGTGTTTTGGCTTTAAAGTGGACCTGTTACCCAGACATAAAAAGCTGTATCATAAAAAGCAAAATCATTTTTTTATTATCACATCCATACTCATTATAAAAACATTTAAAAATCCCAGCTGTCAATCATATATTGCCTGCCCCGCCTCTATGCCTTAGGCATAGAGGTGGGGCAGACAGTTACTTTCACTTTCAATTCAGAACTTTTTAGATGTTGCTGCACTCCTCACATTCCCCCTCCTTCCTCACCATCTCATTGTGTAATCAGTGCATGGACATGGGCATCAGGTCCCCCCATACTGGCACAGAAACAAGATATTGGCAGGATGCAATGCCTGCTTTGATAACAGCGTCCACAAAATGGCCCCTGCCTGCTTGCTGCAATTGTGAATTCCAAGGCTGAAGAAACCAAGATTAAAATAATTTATATAGTGTAAGTAAAGTTTATTTTGCTTGACAACCACAATAGAAAACAATTTGGAATTATTTGTTAAGGTGACAGGTCCGCTTTAAGACCACATGGAAGGTATTTAATTGTGCTAATAGTTTTGATAAGCTAATTTTCAGATAAACCTCTGAACTGCAGCCTTGGTCATGTTGCTGGCCTGCTAATAGTGCTCTATGCTGTTTTGGACATAACTTATGAGTTAGAGATTTCTTTATTGCCTAAATAGTGTCTTTTATTTAAATTTAGGGATTTATGGGAAATATATTCAGCACAACAGGAGTGTACTCTGTCCATAACACATGCCCAATATGCTTGTTGTTCCCTTGTTAAAGAACTTTAATGTGTGTGGTTTGAGTAGAAAGTAGTCTGATATAAGTCAGCATGGTACTTTAATATAAAGATACTGTATATTTAAAAAGTTATAAATTAAGAGAGAACAACGAGAAACTGAAATTTCAGAAGAGAAAAGTTATAAATGAGCTGGACAAAAAAATGAATTCTGATTAAAAGGCATGGTGCATACGCTGATCTGAATGCATATATCTGACTGTTCTTATAATCTGCCAGTAAATGCTAAAATACCATGTTTAGAGGGTTAAAATGTACTTGCATACGTTCATACCCATTTTTAAATTAATATTTAGATTATATTTACAATCCTCTACCTTCTTTGCCATACCATTTTCTCTGCAATCCCTGTTAGAACAGGCACATATAGTGGAACACTGCTCTTCTCTATACTGTTTGTGTTAGAAATGAACAACATACAGTATGGTTATGTTACCTTCCAGCATCCTACAGTATCATTTGATTAACCTGAAATACCTGGAGTAAATAATTGTATCTGCTATTTTATCTCAAATAATAGTAGACAGTATAATTTATGACAAATGTATAAATTTTTTTAGGGAGTTTATTATATTTACATACTTAATATATACTAATTTACAGCAAAAACAAGGAGTCATTAACTCACTGTAGTGCAGTGAGCAAAGTGCAATTTTGAGCACAATATCCATTTTTTTCCCATAAGGCCGCATTTTCCCAAGAATTCCAATGAAGCAAGTCTTTAATAAATGGGGTGTTATGAAACTGTGCTTTCGGTCATAAATGACCCCTACAGAAGGTTGGTCCGATGACTTCCGGGACACACCTAAAAAATCCAACAGCAGGGCTGAAGAAATTACAGTTTACGCATGTCCCTAAATTTGAAGTCATCTGGTCACCCTCCCTTAAAGACTTTGCAAGTAGTGATGAGCGAATCTGTCCCGTTTGGCCGGAAAATTCACGAAATGACAAGAAAATTCGGGAAACAGCCAAAAATCTGCGAAACGCATTTGTTGCGCAACTTTTTTGTCACCCGCATCTTTTTTTGTCACAACCTTGCCCATGAAGAAATGTGGAAATTTGCTGCGAATCCATGCCTGGTGAAAAAATTCGCTCATCACTATTTGCAACCAATGACATTTTGTTAAATCTGTTTATTATTTTAAAACTATGAAAAATAACTTCAGTTTGCTTAGTCGTGTTTATAGTAATTAATAGTATTGTTCATAACCTTATTTTCCATATCTGTTGTATAAATATTTTGTTTAAAACGAAAATGTTGCTAGAAGATTATTTTGCATTACATTTCCCAATTTTGCTTTAGTTGATTTCTTTATTTTTGACAGAAGTTCCACTGTTTAGCTGTTAACTTAGAACTGTAGGTCTTAAGTGCACGCCATAGTCTGCCTTTTTATAAGCAGAATAGCTCCTCTGGGATTCATCAGAAAAAGCCATTAGTGCACTCCCTGACTTAAAATTGCATGATTCTATAAATCATTTAGCAAAATACTTTTGAAGATGTTTTTGAAGGTTAGATGTGTTATCTAAGAAGCTAACATGAACCTCAACACAAGACTTTATCATTACCCTTTTTGACATTTAATAAAACAAGGATAAAAAAGGCCCTAAGAGAAACAGCTATTGCAGCATCTTCATAAAATGAACTGTGTGTTTTATAAATGACCTCTGCTGGAAAACTGTACCAGCAAATATTGGTTTGTTTAGGTTTGCTCTTGTTGAACAAACTGTAACAGAATACTGCAAATATATTTGCAGATAAGCTATTTTAATATTAAAAGTAATTAAATAATAAAAAATAATTAAAATAACAAGTAGCTTTCTCCAAATAAAAATATCTGTAAAATACCTCTTTATGTTAAATTGATGTCAAATACCGCTTTATGTTAAATACCTATTTATGTTAAAGGGATGGATCACCTTTCAGTATGTCACAGAATTGGCAGTTCTTTGCAACGTTTCAATTGGTCTTCATTTTTGATTGTTTATCATTTTTAAATGATTTGCTTTCCTCTTCTGACTCGAGTGCTCAAAGGTTACAGTAGCATTGTTGTTGTTCCTTCTTATAACTTATTTTTCAATTCAGACCCACTCCTATTCATATTCCAGTTCCTCATTCAAACCACTGCCTGGTTGCTATGGAAATTTGGACCCTAGCAACCGTATCGGTGCTAAAATGTCAAACTGGAGAATTGCTGAATAAAAAGCTAAATAATTTAAAACTACAAATAAATAATTGAACAATTGCAAATTGTTTCAGAATAGTACTCTTTACAACATGCTAAAAAAAAAACAAAAAGTAAACAACCCCTTTAAATACACCTACAAACTTTATACATATTATATATATTATTTAATATTTTGCTGATTAAGTCATTAGTGATGAGCCAGGCATGGATTTGCAGAGAATTTCCGCATTTCGCCACTGGCAAATTGTTTCGTGAAACTTCCGCGAATATTTGGAGAAAAAAAATTTGTCATGCTTCAAAAAAAGTTGCTGTTGTGCCAAAATAGGCGCGGTCACAAAAAAGAGTGTGTAATAAACACGTTTTGCAAATTTTCCTGTAGTTTCGCAAATTTTCCAGCAAAGCGAAAATTGATAGATTCTCTCATCAATAGAAGTCATTATTATAATAAAGAACAGAGAATGAGAGCCACCTTTCTCTAAAACAGTAATATGGAACATACAAGGTATCTGTTGAGAAACATACTGTAGCAGCTCCATTGAGGGTGACTTATTGTAAGCATAATTAATGGTCTTAATCAAGGGAATGCTGCTCCTACACCACATACAAGATCTAACATATGGGACTTTGGAGTGGATTTTTTATTTTGAGGTACAGTGTTTAATATTGAGGGGGGCTAGAAACTCTGACAAACATAAGTGTGGTGATCATATTTGCAATTGTAAAGTTTGTTATTTTATTTTTAAAGCAGCAACATATTCTGCTATGCAGTGAACTAGGGTGACTACAAAGAGTGCAATGGAAACATAACAATTACAATCAATAGAGCAAACATAAAAAAGACACAAGATCCATGCCTGTGAGAGCTTAAATTCTTAGTAATTCTAATCTAATTATCTGTTTCCCATCTGCTGTTGAATAATATGTTGGCTTGGGGAATAATAATGTTCAAAGTACCATATACTGATGCATTATGCAGTAGCCTATGGTTAAATATGTGTGTAGAACAGTCTCTGTAATAACTCCTGGATGGATTAAGGGTAGAATTACAATGGTTACAGTTCCAGTCTAAAATTAGCTGGAACCTTGTTTACCAAAGAAAAATGTTCTGCTCTGTTATATACTTTTGGGGTAGGTAGTTTGAAAATCTGGGTAAAATCTTTTTTTTGTTCTCAGACAATATGTTCCCCAAGATACAAACAAGGCAAAGTGTATTCTGTATATTTGAGTTTTGTGGGGCACCATGTTATTTTGTATCATGAAGGTTCTTCAATTTTCTATATGATATATATTTTCAAGTGTTGAGTTTTTCTGGTGGAAGTGATGCATTCAGTATCCAGTTTGTACTGGCTATTCTTCAGGAAGTATAAATAGTATAAAAACATTTGTAGAACTTCAGTTCTGGATCTTCCCACTTACTTCCTCATCTCAATTTCTCTCTACACTTCCTCATCTTGATTTTCCCCTTCACCTTCTTATCTGGATTTCCTCTTCACTTCCTAATCTGGCAGTATAGCAATCCATCAAAGATGACATCCATAGTACATAGATAACAGTTGGGATTGGCAGGTCTCTTACATGTACCAAAAATCTTTACCTATATAGTTTCCATTACTCATAATCTTGGCTACAAGGGCAACTTGGTTGCAGGCTGCAAGGGCAATTTTGGGAACTTTGTGTTAGCAAAAGTATTTCAATACTTTTTCAAAAGCGTCAGCCATTATCTTCCAGTAAACTACCATCATATATTGTTATATCTTATAAAGTTCTGTGTTGTACAGATTTGTATAAAAGTTTAATTTCTGAAATCACAGTTTAGGTCTGAAATCTGAAAGAGTCAAATAACATAGGGTTACGAGATCATTTGAAATTTTAGGAACACATCTAGAATAGGTAGGTAGGATTGCTGCACTGATTGCAATTTGATTTAGAAGTTATCCTTGCAACTTTCATTTATTAGACATATACCTGCTTTTTTAAATACCATATATACTTGAATATAAGCCGAGGTACCTAATTTTACCTAAGAAAACTGGAAAAACTTATTGACTCGAGTATAAGCCTAGGGTGGAAAAAGCAGCAAAACGGAGAGCCTAAAGTTCACAGTACAGAAGCTGAACGAAAAAAAAAAAGGAAAGAAAAGAAAAGATATTAAATGGGCTTTCCTTACAACAAGAAAGTACAATACAATAAACAAAAATGATTAATTTGTAAATAATAATTGTCTTAGCTTCAAACCTGCCCACACACAAAGGTCACTGATTAATAATCAATTAATAATTTTCATGCTAGTCTTATGTCCCCTGTATACTTTAGTTTTTATCTGCAGGTTATGGATAAGAAACTAATCTTTGTTACATATATTAATGACAACATGAGAAATGCTACACATATAGCAGTAATATGGCAGAATTCAAGGGCTTAGGATGATTGTAGACAAGGCTCTTTGTTAGAAAGTACCCAAAAATCTAGTACCTTGAAACTGCGGGGGCCCGTGACTTCTTTCTAGACGCACAGAACAGCGCACTATTAGTGGGGCTGGAGGGGCTGGCAGGAATGGGATTTGCAGGCAGGGGACCCAGGAGAGACGCCGGCAAGCAGGGGACGTGTGTTGTCACTTCTGCCCAGGCGCGCAACGTCACTTCCACCCAGGCGTGCAACATCACTTCCACCAAAGATCAGAAGATTGCACTGTTAGGTAGCCTGATGAGCCTGGTGCGGCTGGGGGGAGAGGGAATCGCTATCGCTGATAAGGGGCATATGCAGGTCAGTCTTTTGTTTGTATTTCAGCTGACTTGAGTATAAGCCGAGGCTGAATTTTTCAGCACATTTTTGGTGCTGAAAAACTCGGCTTATACTCGAGTATATACAGTAATCTGGTAACCCTAAAATAGCATTCAAGGTCGAACAAGAACCGACAGAAATAAAACTTTCAAGATAAAAAGCTCTGCGGATTTACAAGTGTATAAGATCTTTAACTTTATCTAAAAATATTTCAGATAATCAATATAGGTAATTCTGTGAATTGTTACAGAGAAAGTGACCTAAGACAATAATAAAGCGCTTAGATATCTTTGTCAGAGGTGCAAGCTAGTGATGTGTGGGTCAGGAAAAACCCTCAACCTACTCTAACACGCAAAATCCACACCTGGCCCCTACCCGCAAAATGTTTCCATTGTAGGACCCACACCCATACGCATGTCCTTTCCCTCTGTATGCTACTTCTACACTAACCTTAGGTTCCAAGACAGGGACATTTCAGGAGCAGAGGAAGAATGTACTTCCCCAGTCTGACCCACACCCAAACCTGCAATGGGTGCCCAAATTGCAACCCTAATCTGCCTGACCTAGTGATGAGCGAATCTGTCCCGTGTCCCTTCGCAAAAAATTAGCAAAACGCAATTGTCGCACGTCTTTTTTTGTCACCCACGTCTATTTTTTGTCCCTGTTTTTATTTTTTGTCGCCCGCAATTTTTTTTCATGCGACCGCGCCCAATTTTGATAAATCGCCAATGGCGAAATGCATAAATTCGCTGTGAATCCATGCCTGTCAAAAAAATTCACTCATCACTAGTAAACACGTGGGTTCCATGGGTCGTGGGTCAACCCGCACATCACTAGTGCAAGCATTTGTATATATGTATTCAGGTTTAGTGATGAGCGAATCTGTCCCGTTACGCTTCGCCGAAAAATTTGCGAATCTTTCAAAAGATTTGCGAAATGGCGAAAATGTCGCACGTCAAAAAAATTGTCACCCGTGGCTATTCTTTCGTCTCGCGGCTATTCTTTTGTCGCTCGCGGCTATTCTTTCGTCGCGTGGCTATTATTTTGTCGCCCGTGGCTATTATTTTGTCGAGCGGCTATTATTTTGTTGCCCGTGGCTGCTATTTTTGGAAGTGCAGCGAATTTTCCTGCGGCAAATTTTTTCATCCGTTTTGCAAAACAATCCGCCAATGGCGAAACGTGGAAATTCGCCGCGAATCCATGGCAGGTAAAACATTTCGCCCATCACTATTCAGGTTCTTTTTATAGTTATCAGGTATAATATCAACACTTTTAAGAAGTTTATATACTAAATATTCCATGTCCCTCTCATATTTGAAAACAAAACAAAAGGCCAGGAGGCACAATGTAAATATTACTAAGTAGCCAACACAAAGCTAAAGTTTTTTTTTATGTAGTGCTGAAATATTCCCCAGCATATTTCCCATTGCACATTATTCACATTGATCCCTGCACCAATGGAGCATACAAAGGTCCATATCACATTCACACAACACACATGCTAGAACATTTTATGTTTACATTTGCTTTCCTTTTTCTAACTGCTAACTGTAAGTGAAAATTGGAGATAGTCTATCTTAAGTTCAAAACTATTTCTACATTGGATCACATTACAATGCTTGATTTGATACACAGTATTGGGCTGATATAAAAAAATAATAAGACAGAAATTTATATCGGGCGTATGGCACTCAAGTATAATCACAGTAAAATGAATTGCTATACATTTAAAATAAAATTGTAGAAAATTTAGCCCTGTAAGCAAAAATAAATATCCCCAAGCTATAGTACATGATTGCAATTTAATTAAGGTTTGCATCCAAAGTTTTAATACATGCATTCAGTTTATAAAAGGATTTTGTGGAGTCTGTACCATCTGTCACCTCATTAAAATTCAGTTCGGGAAGTACTACAAATTAAATAACATCATTCTCAACAAATTTTTTGTAATCACATTTCATTATGAATGGTATGATATAACAGTATTTAAATGTGCACACATACACGCACACACAACTTTACAAACAGCAGTTGTATAAATATAAAATAAATAAATAAAGTACAACTAAAGAAAAGGCAAACCGTAAAAAGGAAAAACTATTATATGTGATCACATTCGACATACTATGATATTCTATTTACTTCATTTAAATTTGCTTTTACAATAGATTTAAGATGCATTTTGACATTTAGAAACATTTGACATTTTTAGAAGCTAAACCCATGAAAATGACAGCAGCTCAGCACGTGCAATTGAATATATATGACTGACATAAAGATTTGAGACCAGCAAGGCAACTAATTAGCAAAGCAGATGAAACATTCAGTAAATATATAGTAACGCCACTGTTTGTAGCAATTTCCCAACAATAACATCTCTTATGGAACAGATTATTACTTAACCGTAAAGCTGCAAGTCTTCCCTGCATTATTTTGTTTTAGGCAGTAATTAGTTCATATCATAAAGTTTTGTCATCATATCATAGTGTTTGGCCATGTGTCCTAATTTTTCAAAGTTCAAAATAAATCAACTTAAAACATTTCTCCATGTCTCCATCCTTCTGCCATATGCCATTTATAAAAAGATTAACAGTACTTGCTATGCCTTCAGCCTTTTGGTACCAGTCATGGATTCTGAGCTGAAAGGAAAGAGCTATAAAAAAGAACTATAGAAAATTCATAACTCATTTCACTCAGTTTTGTCAGTTTTGGGCAACCCAGCATGGAAGCACACTAATCTACAAGCATTCGTCATACCTAGTGATAACATGATTTAACATGAAATTCCACATTTCGCATTCACTATTTTTTTTTGCAAAATGGGAGCAAAAATTTGCAGCAACAAAAATTTGTCAAGTGAAGAAAAAAGCCATGGTTGTGTCAAATAAATTGTGGTCATGTCAAAAAATTTGTATCTAAAAAAATTGCGGCTGCGTCAAAAAAGTTGCACTTGTAAGAAAAGTCAAGTGGTACCCACATTTCACAATTTTTTTCGGCGTTTCACAAAATTTTCAGCAGTTACGCAAAATTTTTGGGGAAGGGAAACGGGACAGATTCACTCTTGTCATTTAGTAATGTTATAGCTATGTGCAATTACTGCTGACAAAGAATAGTGATACATGAAGTTCAGTGTCCCAGGTGAGCAAATCAAGAGCAGATAATATGCAACTGTAAATCTCATTATATGGTGAGATATGAATGAATGTTACTTCCATATATAATAACTATGGATTATAACCAGGGATTTGTAGAATTAATGCCAAAAAGTTCCCAATTTATGAATCAACTTGGTGAAATCCTTTTAGGCAAATGGAAAAAAAATTGCATGAGTACAGTAAACTTTGTACAAGCAAATGAACTTTCATAAAAAACATGCAATCTTATAAAGTTTTACTAATAACACCATTTTCTAGAAAAAAACTGTATATTTGTGCAGGTTTTTATGCATATTTTTTACTCATGGCATCACTGCTAAGGGCTAGATTTACTAAAACTCCATACTTTTTAATTAGTTTTCCTGAATGTCTGATATTTACTAAAAAGTCACAAGGAAAAGTCGCTCAGAGAAAAGTTGTAAAAATTAGACTCTTTCAGACTCTTTCAAATTGTCGATGCGGAAATCCCAACTTTATTGAATTGTTGTGACAATTTAAAAAAGTCTTGATTTTTGGACAAAACCCAGCGAAATCAAGTTTTGAAATAAAAGAAAGAACTTCAAGGAAAGGGACCTCTGCCATTGACTTCACTACATGAACTAGTCAAGTTTAATCTGGCAAACTGTCGAATTCGGATTCTTAGCAAGTTTAGATGCATAGTAAATCTTGGAAAAATTGTAGCAATTTTTCTCTGCAACTTTTTTAGAAAAAAATTGAATCGAGTTTAAAATAAAAATGACTGGTTAGTAAATGAGGCCCTTAATAAACACTGTGACATGCTGACTGCCCATACACTTAATTGTTGGGGAAATTAGCTATGGTAGGCAGGTATGCAGAGGATCAGAAGCATAAGAGACAGGGACACCACATGTGAAATCACGTTTTTCTCTCAAAAACATAAGTTTGTTTGGGGCAAACTCCTCCCCACATAATCATAACAGTCAGTTCATAAACAGTTCATCAAACATGGTTATAATTTGTCAGTTCTTCAGGGCTCTCTTCCAACTCTGGAACCTTTTCCTGGGGCTTCTCACCAACCCCCAATGACCTTCACACTTCTTTGGTTAGTCTCACACTTGTGAACACTTGGGCTACTCACTCAGCCCTGCTGTCTCTCTCCTCCTGGAATACCATCCTCTGGCACACTTAGGCTTCTCACCAAGTCTCAACGTTACGGCACTCAAACACGTGGTCACAGCTCCCTCTGCTCCTTGCAGTGGCAGGCAGCACCCCCAGTTCCTCTGGGAGTTCCTCACATGATCAGGCAACTTTCCTGCCCTGTTCCCCACTCTGAGAAACCTTTCTCTGTGACTTCAACACTTCTCTGGGTGACTCCTTGCTTGGTTACCACTCCCTCTGCTCCTTGTAGTGGCAGGTGGCACCCCCAGCCCCTCTGGGAGTTCCTAACACAGGCAGACAGCCTTCCTGCCCTGAGTCCCTAATCTTAATTACCAATCCCCAACACCCAACTACTGTGTAATCCCACAGCCCTTTTATTTGCTGCTCACCTACAGCCTAATCGGGCAGCTCCGTATAGCTGGCCAACTGAAAACATTAAACAGAGTACGGAATGGAAGGTCTTTCCATACTCTCTCTCCACTCACTCCCAGAACTCATTTATCCAGCAAACAGCACTACACTCACAACACATTAAAAGGTTATGCAAAAAAGCAGGAAATGGAATGGTAATTTATTGTGGAATTTTAAGATACTTTTATGAATATGCTTTGTATGCAAAGGCTGTATAGAGCTCATACTTTCAGTGGTTAATAAAAGACTGCTGTACATTGTTGCTATGAACATTTTAGTCACAGCAAAGTAAATATTTTGAAACTGAATTGTAATCAATAGCAACCAATACACTATTAGTTTTGTTGAAAGAATATTTTAATTGTAATTATTGCATATAGGGCTGGATAATTAACTTTAAAGCAATACTGATACCACAGTATTGATTTTCAAACAAATGCAGATGTCCTGATGTCCTAGCGACAACACTTCTTTTAGCTGAAACTACTTCATTTTCAGAGCATATCAGCCCAAATGCACCAAAAATCAGGTTGTTCCCATTGGGAATAAAAAGTATCAAACACCCATCTTCTGGCTCTGAATAAGAGAGATAGGGAGAGAAAAAAGAGAAAGATTCAAGATTTTTTGGGTGCTTTGGCTCTGAAGATACAACAATTTTTACAAAACAAAGGTCCATTCCCATGACTACTGCGGTGTCAGTATCACATTACGCTTTATATTCTGCGAAGGGACTATACTTTCAAGCAAATATCTACAACACGTTTTAGATCTAAGTTTCAAGGTCACCTTCTCTTTAGGTTTAGAATTCTATTAAAGTACTAAAATGTTATAGTGAAGCCTGTGGGCAGAATGTCAGTTAACACCAGGCATCTAAATCAAATCAATCCTGCTTCTTATCATGTTTACATTTATCACCACTATAAACAACTGTACCGATTACACAGTTACGCTTCACCTAATAATGGTCCTCATTTAAAAAAGAGTAGAATGGTCATAGCTCTGAAAAAAGATATATCAACAACAATGGAACTCTTTCCATCACTTTCACTTGATATAACCTTGCAAATAAATAGATATTGACATCATTTGTACCAGATGGTGTTTTGAAATACATTTATACTGGTCCAAAGTCTACATACTCCTTTATATAACTCTCAAACTCTATTTCTGTACCATGGATAAAGGTTAATGTGGGAATACATTTAAATTTACCTTTATGACCTGATTTTTTTTTTTAAACATATGGATTAAAAACTAATTACTGGTTAAAGAAGGAGCGAGGAAATGTTAATGAATTAATCCCCATTTCATCTAATTATCTTTCGATAAATGTAGATACATCTATAAGTCTAGAAACCTATACATCTCTTTGGAAACTGATATATAAGGGTTTTTTCAAGAGCTGCCTAATAATTAGTAATATACTCCATAACTATTACTTGTGATTTTCTCTCAAAGTTGAGTTTATATCAGAACGATATGTTGTCAGTAAAAAGCTTAAATGGCATATCTAGGGATGTTTTTTTAAAGATCTAGAAAAAAGCTAAATAACCTCTAATAACTCCAGTTTGCCTGAATGCAGCGAAAGTTTTAACGCAACCTCCTTAGAATTAACAAACCTGTTGTAACATACCTGCTTTTATTACTAGAGCTCCTGATTAAAAGTTAAGTGGCTCATGGCCTTATTACTCATTTACACTGATTAATGGTTTGAATTGCGCTACAGATTTCATATACCAGTAGACAGTGTAAGACTCATATAGAATAAGGGGCCTTGACCCATGTGAACTTAAATCTTTTGTCCAAAGTTTAGTAACAATTATTTAGAAAGGCTGCCATGGTACACTGACAATCATTGTCTTTTACTTTTTATGCAAGTAATAGATGTTTATAATTTCTAGCAGCTTATCAACTCCAGAATGTAGGTGTAACCCATAGATGCACATAATGGCCAGTGTAATGCACTAGCACATGGGTACTTCTAGCTGCTGGGTCAGTGCTGCAGTCTAGGTTACAGTGAATGCTGGCAGTCATCCTTCATTTATTGGAACATTAATGTCTATGAACAAATACAATTTGTTTTCATATGTAACTTTAAAATTCATAGGCAAACTATTCTAATTATTTCCATGCTTCATTCAGTATCATTAATTATACTTTGACATGCTGCTGTCTTTCTCTATTGCTGCATAACACTTCTAAGATTGGTGGTATTTGAATAGTGCAAATTAAAACTACTGGTTCAATTTACACCAATAAGAAGTACAGTAGCACTAGTGTTTGCAGGTGTTTCTCTGCCAGCTGTCAGGAAACTGCCACATATTATATTATCTACAGACTTTAAATCAGTGTGCAATAAAGGCCATACATACACATGTAAGTGCTTTGTACAGTGACATCCAAAAACTATAGCCCCTACGTTATAGAGTGAGAGGCAGAGGCTGGTGACACCTCAGATACATTAATACAGTGAGAGGCAGTAAGAACTTTAGCCAGAAAATACATTATATACAGTAAGAGGTCATAGGTCTGACTACCCCGTACCCTTTCAAAAAACAGGTTACCTGAAGGCTTGGTAGAAGGTGGGTTAAAGATCTTACAAGTCAAAGTTCAATATTGCCAGCATTGCTAAATATGCATCATGCACCACCTAGTAGATCATGTCAGATTAGCACCCAGCAGGAGAAACAGATCTCTTACATGATAGGAAGATATGAATTGAATAGCTGAGGCAGTTGCTATTACATAGAAACAATTAATTGATGCTATGTTGACTGATACAGCATACATAGGATCATGAACTAAAATGGCTGCCCACACACCATTTAAAAAAATCAATCACAAAAAAATATAAATAGTTTGAAAATTCACTTTGAAATAGTAGAATTAATTATCCACAAGCCACAATGTAACATAGTATTATAAAACTACACTATCAAAATTATTATAGCTTTCCTTTAAGATCTAGAAGTTAAAGTTAGGTCTTCTCAGTAGTTTTATCCCTCTACTTTTTTCTTACTGCTCCTTAAACAATATTGGTTAGGTTCTTGCTCATTTTAATGTTGTTTGTGGCATGTCTTTTAATCTCAAAAGGACCTTGAATTTTACACTAAGATTTCCCTGGGGGGTTTAACAATTGTTTTCTATCTGTGCTGTCCCTTAGAAAATTGTATATTTGTTGGTAATAAATTGAGGCAGCTGAACGCATAAGAGAATCCTATATTAGAAATATAGAGAGTCCATGTATTGCATGTTCTGAAGAGCAGAGAGGCACATTGCCAAATCACGCAGTGGTAAAAAAACCCAAACAATATTTTTGTTAAAGTTATAAAGATTTTGCAAGGTTTTGTAAAATGTATAGCTGAATCCCACAGTTTCACTCGATTTCAGTACAGACTTAAAAAAACAAGTTAGGAGCAGCATCAATCATAAATGAAATGAAGAGCTGAGACGAGATGAGTAATTATTTATTTAGTCTGTGAGATGAATCCTAATCCAATTCCAATTGAATTCACATTGTTTTTATATATAGAGGAGAATGACTTTTTTTTCATTGTAAAATTAATGCACAAAATGCCTTGCATTTATTCACTTATAGTGTAAATTGCTCAGTATGGGACAGGAGAACAAAAAAGCAAGTGTTTGCTCTCAACCTTTATCGTTATCTTCTATACATAGCTTACAGCTATTATGTCAGATATGATGAAGACACCTGTCTACTACAAAATGGAAAGCCTTTAAACTACTAATGGGCTGCAACGGATTTGAATTGATACCCTAGAGCTTTATTTTAATGAAAATGCCTTGCTATTATCTACCATTTTCCAAATATATCATTATACTGTCTCAATGTAGTGGTGTTTTCTAAAGTTGCAGAGTGCAAAAATGTATTTCTTTCGATAGTGAAAAGCAAAGGAGAGATTTAATAAACATTATGTATAACCTCTCACCCTACACATTTTTTTATTATGAAAAATTAATCCTTTTTACCTATTCATCTGATACTCAGTGGCTTACTATTCTAAATCTGTATGCCTGTTTAATGAATACAGTATTGAAAAAAGATTCAAACCTGCATATGCCTTAAATGTTCTTTAACACATTGAGCAGTTAGCTACCTTTTTCAAAGGGCAATTTTTATTACAATAACTCCATATGCACTTAATCTTTGTATTTATTTGTAGTTATTATAATGACCCGTTTGCTCTATTAATTTACTGTTCTGCTCTACACCTCTGCTTTCATAGGTAAATAAAAATATGCATACATATATATATTATACGATACATAGATTCAGCACTACTAAGCATAGTCCATAGACCCGGGTGCTACCAATTAAGCATTAAAAATAAAAATCTAGTGAATATTGGTGCACACCGGGAATCATTTAAAACATAACTTTTATTATAATAAATACATTACACGACAAGGTCTTGATAAAGGTCTCAGATACAGACCGAAACGTTGGCCTGTCGTGTAATGTATTTATTATACTAAAAGTTATGTTTTAAATGATTCCCGGTGTGCACCAATATTCACTAGATTTTTACATATATATATTATATATATATTGTAGTGCAACTATAACTCACTTAGGCTGTGTGCAAAGTAATTGAAAGAATGGACGCCAGAAGGTTCCTCAGGATGTGTACCTTAGCTGTTAAAGGAGAAGGAAAGGCTAAGTCACTTGGGGGTGCCAAAATGTTAGGCACCCCCAAGTGACTTAGATCGCTTACCTTTTACCCCGGGCTGGTGCCCCTGTTAGGAGAGTACAGCACCAGCCCGGGGTAGCAGCAAGCGCTTCCTACTTCCTATTCGCTTGCGCGCGCATGCGCAGTAGGGTGAAAAGCCGAACTTAAAAAACAAAGTCGGCTTTTTACTCTACTGTGCATGCGCCGGCCGACGGATTTCGCCGGGAGAAGAAAGAGGAAGGAGGAAGCTCTTCCTGCAGGTACCCTGGGCTGGTGCTTTTTTCTCCTAACAGGGGCACCAGCCCAGGGTACAAGGTAAGTGATCTACAGTCACTTGGGGGTGCCTAACATTTTGGCACCCCCAAGTGACTTAGCCTTTCCTTCTCCTTTAAGGATCCCAAACAACCAACCATTGGACCAGTGAGGGATAGAAACTAACCTGATTCCTGTGTCTTAACCATGGTCCTGCACTAAGGCAACAATGCCTGTACAGAAGAGTACTTCCAGCTAATCTCTCCTGGTTGGAGCTAGAAACTGTTCTTTCTATCTGATCTTACTGTCTCACTTTCCTAGAAAGTTCTCTAAAGCATGTTCTACTACTCTAACTATTCCTCGTTCATGGGGTCCCTGTTCCCCGACTTCACTAGAGTCAGATGTTTCTCAGGGTATAATGGCTTACTGGGGCCCTGTTGATCCCAGGCTCAGTGGAACTTCCACCTGAGTTAACAGATGCAGCCAAAGAGGAGGATCCACCCCTTTGCTGAACACTATATTAGAGTGCAAAGGGAATGGCCTACCTATGAACCAATAAGGCACGAATGCAAATGGTAAACTAGATATATGGGTCTTTGCCCAGTAACAGGAAAGAAGAAAATGGTATGGTTTATAGCCATAGGGGCATATTAACCCTATGGGTCCCTACACATATAAACATACATACATAAATACAACTCTTTGCACTGGTAAAATGGAGTGCAAAGAGTGGCACTACAGTAAATGCATTCAGCAGGCCTGCATACAGAGGAAGCTGGTGGAAGGCAGCATCTGGGTGTCCTCTGGAATGTGCCAGATCGTGTATATCTAAAAGATGCTCAAGCTAAGGTGCACAAGGCAACATAGTAACTAAGGTTAAAAAAAGACACTCATCAATTGCACTTAACCTTTTATGTCTATATAAAACCTGACTATCAACTAGTTAATCCAGGGTAATGCAAAAAAAAATCCCTTCTGTAGCCTCTCTAATTTGCCTCAGAGGGAGATTCCTTTCTGACTCCAAGATAACAGATAACCCAGTCCTTGGATCAACTTTGTACTGAGATAAAAAGCCACCCAACCCCTTTCTGAAGCTATCTAATGTATCAGCCAGTATGACTGATTCAGGGAGAGAATTCCACAACTTCATAACTGCAAATTAAAAAAGATAGACAGGTAACAGAAAACAAAATAATATTTAATGTGTTATTTGGCTATCTATCTATCTATCTATCTATCTATCTATCTATCTATCTATCTATCTATCATCTATCTATCTATCTATCTATCTATCTATCTATCTATCCAGACCATATAGCTGGTGTTACAACATTCAGAGTGGATTTTTATCTAAATCCTTGATATATTTAATAATAATACATTCTGAACAATGTGCATTCTGTTGAACAGATTTTTTCCTAAATGAATGTAATATTTTCTAACTATACTGCTGACAGTATTAATGCTAGGGCACAGCAGATTGTGTTTAGAGTAAGTCATCCGCATGGCCAAATCCCAGCAAGTAATTTTTCCTGACATGCTAAAGTGGATATTATCCAAAAAACCAAAATGCTGGAACTTTATAATACTCATGTTGACCTTTCCAACACAAAATGCTGGTGGGTTTAAAAAAAGGCATTTCTGGTTTGTTTTGGTATACAATTATATATAGACATTCTGGTTTGCCTGCTTCACTGCCATCTCCTCTTCACAGTCACTTTATTAGGGGCATCAGGAAAGCATATACTACTTCTAAGTATATGATGGAATCATATTTATTGTAAATTCTTTAGTATATTTCCTATATCCCCATAAGGCAGCTTGTACATGTTTGGGTAGGTAGCTCTGCATGTTCTCAGAGATAATGCATGCCATGATGGTAAGATGATATTTATATTTATATATATTATATTTGTAGATTGTAAGCTCTTTTTGTAGATTGTAAGCTCTTTTTGTAGATTGTAAGCTCTTTTGGGCAGGGCCCTCTTCACCCCTTGTATCGGTTATTGGTTGCTTTATATGTTACTCTGTATGTCCAATGTATGTAACCCACTTATTGTACAGCGCTGCGGAATATGTTGGCGCTTTATAAATAAATGTTAATGTAATGTATATTTTACTTTATGTGACAATGATTGGGTACTGCAGAATGCCCTATTATTAAGTGGACATGTTTAGGTACAGAACGCTTAAGGATATTTTTAATATGAGATTAATATGGTGCTGACAAATGGAAGGGATATATGCAAAACAAATGGTGTGGTTTGGGTGGGGAAAATTTGCCCAACTTATATACTTGGTAGGAAAATATGGGGAGTTGATCCCCAACCAGTGGCTGGGGAGCAACATATTGCTCCCCAACCCCTTGGATGTTGCTCTCAATGCCCCCAAACCAGGTAGTTATTTTTGAATTCCTGACTTGGTGGCAAGTTTTGGTTGAATAAAAACAAGATTTATTACCAAATAAAGCCTCCTGTAAGCTGATAGTGTGCATAGAGTCTATCTAATAGCCAATCTTAGACCTTATTTGGCACCTCCATAAACTTTTATGATTCTCTCCAAGCTTTATAAATTTGACTGTGGCTGGACCTGTTATCCAGAATGCTCTGGACCTGGGGTTTTCCAGATAAGGGATCTTTCCGTAATTTGGATCTCTATAACTTAAGCCTGCTAAATCATTTAAATACTGAATAAACTCAATAGGCTTGGGATCAAGTACAAGGTACTGTTTTATTACAAAGAAAAAGGAAATCATTTTAAAAATTTTGAATTATTTGCTTATAATGAAGTCTATGGGAGATGGCCTTTCCGTAATTTGGAACTTTCTGGATAAGGGGTTTTCGGATAAGGGATCCCATACCTGTACAAAGGAAAACCTCACCCCAGTCTACAGAAGTTGACACCCTGCTGCAAATCATAAGGAAGGGTAGTACTGCTGTGGGCGTTTATTGAACTACCCCTTGCACACACACACACACACACACACACACACACACACACACACACACACACACACACACACACACACACACACACACACACACACACACACACACACACACATATATATATAGTAAGATATTATAAATTATTGATTGAGCAGCTTTATAAAAATGGTTTGTTCAGTATCTGCTGTATTAAAAAATCTTATTCACCTAAAACTTAGTGGTCTGAGGCAAAAAAGGAAAAAAAAGTAGAAAATGGTAACCTGCTGTGCACCAACTTTATTTGAAAGCAAGAGAACTCGCTAAAGGGGAATGGTGTTATTAAATGCAACTCTACCTTTTGTAACTGATTAGGCAGGACATGACCACTGGAAAAATATAAAGGCCAGTAAAGCCCAATCTAATTAATAGAAAAATCTCCTGTAATAAAAGAAAGAGCTCTTACCCTTAAGCTTGTATTTCAAGTAATATAGTTCCTCAGCTGCACTACTTTTACAAATCACATACTCTGGCTATTACACTTTTTTTATTGTGAAGATAAGGGCTCAGGCTGCCCCAGGTTTTGCTACATTTACAGAAGTTCGTAAGAAATTACAATTATACTATAAAGAGAAATCTGTGCCCCCTACAATCATACAATTTCATTACATAATTCCTTTCCTTTTTGGTTGCCATATGTTAAGGCTGTACCCTGTATTTCCTTACTTTGTGCAGTTTTAGCAGCAGTATGGGAATCAATTAGTTCCTTCAATAGATGTTAGAGTAGCTATTTCTCATTACAGTCAGTCTAAGCATACATAGCACTAGCAAACAAGTGCCATTTTGAACCTTGCTATTTTTATTTTTTAATCCATGCAGAATATGTCATGCTTGCTGGGGAATCTTGCCATCTGACCATCTGGTTGTAAGTGGCACACTGCTTGGGGATAGCTTTATTAGTCTTTGCCTGTATTGGGGCAACTAATTTATATATGGTTTCCCATATATATATATATATATATATAGTCCTGGTGGTGTCTGCACTCCAAAGCTTAATACTTTACAGGGTGCACAGCCAAAATTCAAGTATTTAGAAATAAATATTCTGTGGCCGGCACACCCTTAAAATTTGTTAAAAGTTTATTCAAGATATTTTGTTAAAAAATCCGACGTTTCGGTCCTCACTATCCTTGAGAAAGGTTCTAGTGAGAACCGAAACATCTGATTTTTTATCAATATATCTTGAATAAACTTTTGACAAAGTGTGTGCGGGCCACGGAATATTTATATATATATATATATATATATATATATATATATATATATATATATATATATATATATATATATATATATATATATAAATGATCCATCACTTCTCAAAAGAACAAGATGAGGGAGAGGTAAGACGAATAGGGGTTGGGAAATGGTTTCTGTGTGTCTACAAAAACAAAAAGGAAAGGTGAACCCAATCCAGAATATGTTAAGAGACATACTTATTATGTTCACACACATGATTTTGAGGTACATGTTTAAAAAAGTTTTAGTGAAAAACTTGAATGAAAAACTTTGCAACCAAAAGCTGCTGAGTTTCTTTTGAAGTCAATGGAAAGTCTGTCTGAAGCTTTCCATCAAGTTGATGTTTGATGTGTATTTCTTCTGGAATTACCCATTTTTGGCCCCCTCCCATTAATGACGAGTGAAATTTTTTTCCAGGCATGGATTTGCTGAGTGAGAAAAAAAGTTGCGGTTGAGTAAAAAAACTAAAAGTCATGCACTTTGAAAAAAAGTTGTGTGTGTCAAAAAAGTTGCACGGGAGCCGTGTTTCACAATTTTTTTCACAGTTTCGCAATTTTTTAGCCAAGTAACTTTAGGAGCCAAATTTCTGTATTTTAAAATGAAAATTTGGCTCCGCTAGTGCATAGAGTGCCATTGCACTCTTTACACTAGCGATGTGGCCCCCCCTGGACCTTCTCCGTTGCTGTAAAGGTAAGTCTGGGGGACTAGAGGGGGTGGCATCGGTGGAGCTGCCTCAGGCTGCTCAGGAGCAAGAAACTCCCCTGATTCAGTGACATCATTGGGGGGCATATGTATACAGTATGTGCCTGTAGCTTTCAGCGCCTTCAGGAGAATATTTGTGCATGCACATGATATCTTTTCTGGTAGTGTGAATGCACGTGTAATGTGATGTTACAAACATCTGTGACTTTGTTCCCCACTTTACTTCCAGAGGGTGAAAACTAACCTTTTTAGGACCTTTCATCTAAGCCTGCTGTATGTGTAGCTTTCCAGACTCCTCCTACCCCCCAGAAATTGCGTCTTTGATAATTATATCACATATATAGTCACTCATATAGTCATACATGAGGACAATACATGCAAGGCAATGCATATGTGCACAATCAATATACAATTTTTTGTTTACTATATAAATGTATCAGCAACTTATGCTTGCAAGACCAAAACAGGTTAAATTCAATCAGATATTTACAGAATAACCTAGAAATGGGCACTTCTAAAAGCTTTCAGCAAGTATTGATCTGTTCTTGTTCTGCAGGTCTGAATATAATATTTGTATGTTTGCTATCATTTACTGTGTGTGACACTGAGCTAAAGTGTATGTGGGTATTAAAGTGATGAGTCAAATCAGAAGGCAGGTGCCATAAAATTGAATACTGATCAATTATACACAGAGTCTGTGAACAGCTGATAATCATATTCTGCAAAAATGTTACTTTTTCATAGACAGAAATGGTAGATTGAAACACTCGTGAGAATTAGCCTGGCACAAAGCAGCATAATTCCTTTTATTAAAAAATAAAACAGCATGTTAAATGGCAGCCTAAAATAGGAAGTCATGACCGCTGGCAGCAGACTGTCAGTCACCTTACTCTAGTGAATACATTTGCCATAAACATTAAAAAAATCATTCTTCTTGTCAGAGTCAAAACCATTAGGTTAGTATCCAGAGGACGAAAGGAAACGACATAAGCAAAGAGGAAATCTCGCACTAATTATTTTCTCCAAAACTGAGTGGATTGAAATTCTATCTCATCTGTTGTCTGCCCTGACAGACATCTGCCTCTTACATCTTTATTCCCAAAGTACATTTTTAAAATGCCAACAGATGCAAAGGAAACACAGTTGAAAACACTTGGAGAGATGGGAAATATTGGGATATATATATATATATATATATATATATATATATATATATATATATATATATATTAACCTTATTAAAGTGTATGTCTCACAGTACCCAAACACACATATATATTGCACTTTGGCCCAAGTGACACAACCTGCTGAAGCATATTACCAGTGCTTAACTGCATGTATTCAAAGAAGAAGAATGTCCAATAATATAAATCACTTATCTCCATAAGGAAGAAAGAAAGAGTGTGCTTTGGTGTCCCTGTAGAAATTATACTTCTGTCAGGTTATCTCAAACATGTATTTCTTCTTATTATATAAAATAAGTTTATGCAGCTTAGTTACCATCAAGTACAAGGTACTATTTTATTATTACAGAAAAATATGAAATTATTTTAAAGAAGTAAAAATGATTTGGTTACAATGGAATCTATGGGAGATTCCATATAGCCTTCTCATAATTTGGAGCTTTCTGGCTAATGAGTTTCTGTTTAATAGCTCCCATAACTTTCAAGTTTTTAATGTACTTGCCTCTGATTTAACAAAATGGGCAAAAGTATTATCTATCAGCTTTATTATAAAATATCATTTTTTATATTAAAGATATTTTATATATAAATCACATGGGTGTGTAGCAAATGTTACAATTTCCAAACTGTGTTTTAAATGAATTTCTTTTTACACAGACTTCCTCAGACTGAAATGAAACCATAATGGCCTCTTCAAGCACAGGCAAACTATTTCTACACTCCCCTAGGTTTACAGAGTGATCCATCCCTAACTCTCACCTTGTTCCATGTAAAGTGATGGATTTTAGAACTTGAAAGTCCCTCTGCTTTACCTACTATGGTAAACAGAGACACTTTGAATCCCAGAATCCATCACTTCACAATGGAACAACATAAAAGAGGGGTTGTATGACATTGCAAGACCAAGAGGGGAAGTTAGGAGATTCCTGCAAGCACAGACTACTACATTCTGTGGAATCAGGTTTGTCTGTGAAATAAAATATATATTTATATCTTATCTTATTTGTAGAAGTTCAGATAGTGCTTATGCACCTTTTCTACCTAAGCACAATTAAATGAGCTGGAATGCATATATATTAATGCACCTATATTCAGAGAAAAAATAGCCTTTGTACAGAAGAGTATAAATACTTATTTGTTTTTGTGTCTACAAAAAGTTATAGGAAAGGTGAACCCAATCCAGAATATGTTAAGAGGCAGACTTATTAAAGTTCGCCAGCCTGATTTTTTAAACTCATTTGGTAATAAAATTAGAATTTTAAAATTTCCAAACTGTAGTTCTTTAAACAGTATTCTTCTTAGTGAGATATTATGAGTGTAAATTCAAAACAACAAAAAGAAACTGCAATCTTCACAATTTTTTGGATACAGTAATTTCCCAAATAATTAAAGGGCAATTAAATGGATTGCTAAATAAATAAGGTCATTGATAGAAGCTAGGAATGAATAATGGACCACAAAACCCCCAAGAGAATGCTGAAAACGAGTGATGGGCAAAATAATTCAGCAGCCATTTTCTGCGTTTCACAAGTGGCAGATTTTTTTGTGAAACAGGCAAAAAAAAAATTGCCGCGAACGTCAAAAAATGCAGCGCATCAAAAAAATGTTGTGCGCATAATTTTTTTGCTGCACACGTCAAAAAAAAATCCTTTTTCTTTGTAGTTATAAAACAGTGCCTTGTACTTGGTCCCAATTAAGATATATACAACTTTTTTGGAGGAAAAGCAATCCTATTGGGTTTATTGAATGTTTATTCTTACTTAGGGAGCCATTTTTTTTCAGATTTTTAGAGCCAAAAATTGCAGAAAAAAAGTTGACTTTTCCAAGATTAAGGGGCCTATTTATTAATATATGATTGGGTATGATAAAAAGAAAAATGTATATTTTTTTCTAAGTTTTAGAACTGTGCATATTTTCCGTGACTTTTTAGTACTTTGCAACAATTTGTGTGACAAAATCGTATTGTTGCAACGAGTATGAAAGTTTTGGAATTCATTCAAGCTTCAGTATCGTGACTTTGCTTTGGCCAGGTTGGAGCTGGATAGTGCCATTGAGTCCTATGGGAGACTTTCCTTGGGCCAGGTTGGAGCTGCAGAGTGCCATTGAGCCCTATGGGAGACTTTCCTTGGGCCAGGTTGGAGCTGCAGAGTGCCATTGAGCCCTATGGGAGACTTTCCTTGGGCCAGGTTGGAGCTGGAGAGTGCCATTGAGTCCTATGGGAGGCTTCCAAAAACATGGACAGAAGTCAGAAAGTTTTCGCACCTTTTACGATCATTTGGATACAACATTTTGTAACTTTCAGATCGTACCACAATATTTTTGTACGACCGCAATGTGATCTGAAATTTTCGTATCTAATATGATTTTTTTCCCACTCTTAATTTTTGAAGTCCTAAGTTCGGACTCTGATAAATCAGCCCCTAAGTATGCTTCAAAACTGCTAAAAATCAGAATCTGACAATTTGCTAAAATTTGCTGAGATCATGTAGAAGTCAATGGCAGATGTCCCTTCCCTTCTTTTGCCTCAAAACTAGAGGTTTTGGATTTTTGACTTTGTTTTTTTTTTTTGCGACAATTTGAAAAAAGTTGCAGTTTTCATGCAACAAGTCGAAAAATTCCAAATTTCAGACATTCAAGAAAACGAGTTTATTCGAATTTTAAAATAAAATATGGAGATTACAGAGAGACCTCTTATCTGGAAAACCCCAGGTCCCGAACATTCTGGATTACATTATGTAAAATGTTTCTAAGAATACTGAGGGATGCTTTGCATCTAGTAACATTGTTTAGATATAACATTTATATACAGTAGGCATCAAAGTAAAATGTTTAATATATAAACAATTTTTATTTTGAATTCAACAAAAATAGCAGTTGCATTTTTCAAAAATCAATTACTCCTGGCCTGACCTAGCGAAACCTATAATAGTTGAGGAGCAATTCACTCTTCATTACTCCCTGAGGGAAAATTACTCTCCATTAAAGTTAAGCAGACAACTCTACCATCAATGTCTTTGAGAAAATGATGTCATTAGGGCCTTTAGGGAAATCTAGCATTTGCCAGTAATGTCAGGGGAACAATGTTACTCTGATAGCTAAATCTTTTTCATTCTTCATTTTTTATGCTTTAACATGTAAGACATGGATAGAGGAAATGCCACTACTTTCATTCTGTTAGCTGTGGGAAGAGTTTAGGAGCTCTAAAGTGGTTATATAATGGTGATTTTGTTTATATAGTAGGTGTACTGGTTGCTTTTAGAAAGGGAGGCAGAGGACATGGATCAGTTAGATATAAGGTCTGTGTTAAATACACCCATGACAATGATGAAAATCTATACAGTAGTTAACTTTGTGACACTGATTTCTTAAGAAAGCATATCTATCTGTTTTACTACTATTAATTGACTATTAATAAGTTTTGGTATCTTGTATAAACTAAAAAATGGGTTAGTATAACATATACATTCTCATTTTATAAGTGTTCTCATGATAAGTTTGCCATCAAACTGGGCTAACCTATGCATTTTCACGGATAAGCATTCAATATTCTTCAAGCGTATTAAAAGTGTCAAGATAAGTTACCTTTGAAATAATAAGAAGGAAGGAATATTTGAGATAGTAAGCTGACAAAAGAATCATTTCTGAAGGTATAAAAAAAAAGCATCTTTAATGTGTGAAACAGAGACAAAACAGCATTACAAGAAATCACAGGAAGCAAGAATTTCAGTAACAAGTGATAAGATGAATGAGAAGTCAGAAGGAAGAGCAGGCAAATGTTGTAGGTGACAGGGGATTTAATGGGATGTCATTATCTGAAAATGAGAGATGTAGTAGAGGAGGACAGGGCACAGTGGTCAGAAAGGCAGACTGAATCCCCTTTGGCATTTAGATAATCATTAATGTTTTTGGCATATAGACAATAGTTTTCAGTACAAATCCAGAAGGCCATGTATCAGTAAAGTCAAAATATGAAAGTGCTGTCAACGTTATCTGTGTAAAGAAACAGGTGAAGAAAATGAAAGCAAATCAATATTAAAAGAAAAACTACTGTATATATATATATATATATACAGTATATACAGGTATATACTGTATACATATATATATATATATATATATATATGTATATATATATATATATATACTGTATAGATATATATTTATTCACTTATAAAAATACTGTTCAAGGTAGGTGGTTGATGTCTGTTGTATCATTGTATCATATTGTTTGATGTTCCTGCTTAGTTTCTAAAAGTTCTAAAATATAGCCATGCCATTTTACTTAGCTGTCAAACAGTTAAGCCCAGAGGTTTGGAATTTAGCAAAATTATATTTATCATTATCAAAACAAAAATACATTTAATATATTCCAATATATGGTTTTGGTGCTTTAGTATCCCCATCTTTTGCTCTCTGAACAGGGGTCGATTCTCCTAGGGGCTGATTTACTAACCCACGAATCCGACCCGAATTGGAAAAGTTCCGACTTGAAAACGAACATTTTGCGACTTTTTCGTATGTTTTGCGATTTTTTCGGATTCTTTACGAATTTTTCGTTACCAATACGATTTTTGCGTAAAAACGCGAGTTTTTCGTATCCATTACGAAAGTTGCGTAAAAAGTTGCGCATTTTTCGTAGCGTTAAAACTTACGCGAAAAGTTGCGCATTTTTCGTAGCGTTAAAACTTAAAAGGTGCAAAGTTTCGCGTAAGTTTTAACGCTACGAAAAATGCGCAACTTTTTACGCAACTTTCGTAATGGATACGAAAAACTCGCGTTTTTACGCAAAAATCGTATTGGTAACGAAAAATTCGTAAAGAATCCGAAAAAATCGCAAAACATACAAAAAATTGCAAAATACCGATCATTACGAAAAAAACGCAATCGGACTCATTTCGACCCGTTCGTGGGTAAGTAAATCAGCCCCCTAGTGTAATATATAGTAATAAAAAGTTGTTTAAAAGATACTATATAGGTATAGAGTGTAAGAATATGAAGGGTAACTTGCTCATTAACAGCCTTTCTTTTGTAAAGTATAGGGGTAACTAGCCCTTTAACACTTTAGCCCTTTCTCTGTCCTTTTATTGAAAAATTGTTAATTTATTAGACATATGAACACTGTTTTTGTGGACATAATTTACAGAACTTTAGTAACCCAGACTAATTGTCCTAAACAAATATCCATCTATCTATTTACATGTATGACTTAAGGTTTCTTCTTCATATCTAAACCTTGTACAGTACTTTACCATTTGGAATTATTGTGTAATTTATTTTACAGAAAATAACTTTTCAATCTCATATAATTACAGGTATGGGACCTATTATCCAGAATGCTCAGGACCTGGGGTTTTCCAGATAAGGGATCTTTCCATAATTTTTATCTCCATAAGTTGTCTACTAAAAATCATTTAAATATTGAACAAACCGAATAGGCTTGTTTTGCCTCCAATAAGGGGTAATTATATCTTAGTTGGGATCAAGTACAAGGTACTGTTTTATTATTACAGAGAAAAAGGAAATCATTTTTAAAAATTAGAATTGTTTGTTTATAATGGAGTCTATGGGAGATGGCCTTTCCGTAATTTGGAACTTTCTGGATAACGGTTTCCGGATAAGGGGTCCCATACCTGTACTAGTCTTCTCTATTATCCATTGCAGTTCATCACTCTCTAATCATCTAAGGTGGTGCTTAGATCTGTTTTCTAAACTTACAAGCACATTGCTAGTAATGGAAACTGAAAAGGGTCAAATTATTACTTATTCATTAAGGTTTATATTTTTATGAAGCAGCTTTATATTATGTTACAGAATTTAGGTATAGAGTCCTTTAACTTCAGAAAAGTTTTTTATATGTAAAAAATGATTTCCCTTATTTGCCCTTGATTTGGTAGACATAGGTTCCAAGGTTTTATAGATAGTGCTTCTTGGGGCGTACTTATTATAGTGTGTAAAGCCAATACTATGGGGCACATTTACTTATCCATTAACGCTCCGAGCGTTCGTTCGATCTGTCCAATCGTATTTTCTGTGACTTTTTCGTACCTTACATGACTTTCTCGTACCTTGCGCTACTTTTTCGGCGCTTTCGTGACTTTTTGACGCTTGCACGGCTTTTTCGTATTTTTAGCGCAAAAAAATCGGATCGTTTTGCCGCTGTTCACAATAGTTCGGTACGAAAATTTGGTGACTTTCGGATCGCCAATACGATATTATTGTGACTAATACGATTTTTTCGTAAGCATTTTCGTGATATTTGCGATCTTCAGAAATTTTTGTTTCCAATCCTAATTTTTCCCATTTGGGATTTGAACTCGTGTTTTGATAAATCTGCCTCTATGTTATGTTTCCTATAGTAACCACTCAGATCTTTGCTTTTGTTTTCAAACTTGTAGGTGACCATTTAAATATTTACTGCTGGTTGGTTGCTATGGGCAACATCAGCGGTGATGCTGGCTTACACACTATAATAAATATGCCCTAGACTAAGGGGCTGATTTACTAATCCACGAACGGTCCGAAGGCGTCCGAATGCGTTTTTTTCGTAATGATCGGTATTTTGCGTTTTTTTCGGAAATTGACGCAACTTTTTCGTAGCCTTCGTGCCGAGTACGAAAGTTTCAGATTCATTCAAGCTTCAGTATCGTGACTTTTCTTGGGCCAGGTTGGAGCTGCAGAGTGCCATTGAGTCCTATGGGAGGCTTTCCTTGGGCCAGGTTGGAGCTGCAGAGTGCCATTGAGCCCTATGGGAGACTTTCCTTGGGCCAGGTTGGAGCTGCAGAGTGCCATTGAGCCCTATGGGAGACTTTCCTTGGGCCGGGTTGGAGCTGCAGAGTGCCATTGAGCCCTTTGGGAGACTTTCCTTGGGCCAGGTTGGAGCTGCAGAGTGCCATTGAGCCCTATGGGAGACTTTCCTTGGGCCAGGTTGGAGCTGCAGAGTGCCATTGAGCCCTATGGGAGACTTTCCTTGGGCCAGGTTGGAGCTGCAGAGTGCCATTGAGCCCTATGGGAGACTTTCCTTGGGCCAGGTTGGAGCTGCAGAGTGCCATTGAGTCCTATGGGAGGCTTCCAAAATCATGCAAAGTCTGAAAGTTTTGCCCACTGGTTATGAGCGCTCAATACGAAAAAGTTGCGCCAATCGTTACGATAAAGTCATAACGGCGACGAAAAAATCGCAAAAAATACGAAAAAGTCGCAAAATGTTCATTTCCAATCCGAAATTTTCCCCATTCAGAATTGAATTCGTGGATTAGTAAATCAGCCCCTAAGGGGCTGATTTATCAAAGTGTGACAGGTCCTGAAAAAAAAGAAATTGGTATTTTTTCGAACTGTGCGTATTTTCTGTGACTTTTTCGTATATTTGTGCGACTTTTTCGTACTTTGCGACAAAATTTGTGTGACAAAATCGTATTATCGTGCCGAAATGTTTTGGATTCATTCAAACTTCAGTATCGTGACTTTCCTTTGGCCAGGTTGGAGCTGCAGAGTGCCATTGAGTCCTATGAGGGGCTTCCAAAATCATGCACAGAAGGACCAAAGTCAGAAAGGTTATATTATCGTGACTAATACAATTTTTTGTAAGCATTTTCATGATATATGCAATCACCAGAAATGATCGTATCTAATCTGAATTTTACAGGATTCAAACTCGTACTTTGATGAATGCGCCCCTAAGGGGTATATTTATCATGCTGTGTAAAAAGTGGAGTGAAGCAGCAGGGCAACCATTCAGCAAATAGATTTTAACAGCTAAAAAACCAAAGCAAAGCATCTGATTGGTTACTATGAGCAACATCACTGGTAATGTTTTACTCCACTTTTTACAGAGCATAATACATATACCCCTATTACTCTAAAATGGCCACACTTTTATAAACCACATGAATAATACATTATTAAAGATTAGAAGGAATCAGCTTGTTATGTAACAATACCCTCTTATTCTGTTGGTACGGGCAGTTATGTTACTCCTTCTTAATTTTACATTGCATTGATATTGCATTGCATAGATAGTATATACTGAGATACTGTCTCAAAATAATGAATATTTTGAATCATATTATGATTTGATCTTGTGATGATTAAACAAGTGATTTTCTGGAAAACTACCTTCCACATTAATAAAAACTGAACCTATTGTAAAGCCATTTCATCCATTAACTTGTGATAAGGATAAGCCTGCTTCTCTCCTCTCTTAATAATTGCTAAACAACTGCATATTTTCTTATCTTGTTTCTATATTGCATACATATTTAGCATTGTATCAGTGTGAGGGATTTTCACCCTGTGCTTCCTTATCCACTTTAAAATCATCTGACAAATTCCTACATTTTATTCAGTAAATAATGTAAAAAAAAAAGTCACTTTTGCTCATGTATAATTGCTTCCAAAACATTAAGAAAGTCCCTGTAATATGCTTAAAGATCAACATTTAATAAATGTATTCTATGAACTGTTATGTTCAATAATTCCTTATCTAATGGTTGAATTTTGTAGTAAAGAATCATTGGTGTGTGATATTAAACTTGGCCTTGCTTAGCTGACATTTGAAACATGGTTATCTCAGAGCTGTAATATTTGCTTTTCCACTTTAACTGAAATCAGTAGTTCCCCATTAGCTCTACATGAGAAGCTTTCATAGCCAAAGATGCCATTTTCAGTTTTCGGTGTAATCATTCTGAGGATGAGAAATAGAGAGCTTGTTTTGTTGTGTAGTGTTTTAATAAGTATAGACGAGCTTTTATAACACCAATAGGGTATGCTATAACAGTATTTAAGCACAGTGATCAATAGTCTCCTGCAGCCATGCTCACCTGGATATCTCTGCAACACTTTATCTGTGTCAAGTACTAAGTTTCAAGCAGATATTCAAATTAGAATACATGCTGTGCCAGTCTGCTAGGTAAGAACACTTTATCTAGCTCAGCTTCATTATCTTTAATGTACATGAATTTCCTGAAAAAAAATATGATTTTCTGCTGTAATATCAAATTTAGATAAACTGCAAGCCACAATTAACTTTTACAAATTATAGATACTGTATATTTACTGTTTGTGAACAGCTATGTGTAAAAGAACTAATTTCAGCAGAAGCACGTAATAATTGTCTGCAAATGTAATGAAAAAAGTTAAAATCACGTACTGTATATTATGTTTATGGTTACTACTGAAGAATGTGTAAGGTCATTCCTTCCCACGGGGGAAAAATGAAAAAGGACAGCCTTTGTATTATAAAAATATCCAAGACAACCGTGCATATTATGTTTGTAGGTTCATATTCAGAAGTTAATGACCATTATTATATTTTGCATTCATTAACTGTTAAAAAAAAAAATCATTTTACGTTTTATCTTAATTTAAAAGCATGTATGGAATTGATGTGGTGAGGGAAAAAGCAGTTTGGTCTAGAATTTCCAAGATCTTTGGTTCTTCTGTATGCCTCCAGATTTTGTTTATCTGCATAATTGCATTTGCACTTTGCAGTTTGAAGATAACTTGTTGGGGTTTGGAGAATTCATTATGTTGGAGGGGGCTATCCTGAGAAACTTCTTAATTTGGTATTGGCTGTCCTCTGGATTCAGTTATAATGCTCCAGGAACCACTTTAATAGAAGGTTTCATACTTTCAAAGTCATCCACTTTATCAGTGAGAATGGAAATCTGTCGTTGTTGGAGGCAAGTTTGGTTTTGGGCCCTTGTCAGGTCATCTACCATGGTTGAAATCGTATGTTCTGTCTCCTGTAAGCACTGTGATTGGTTAGAAGATTGCTGTAGCAGTTCATTTAGTGTTACTTTTATCCATGCCAATTTGTGATCTAGTAAAGGACCGGTATCATTTCTGTTGTAGCCACCTTTTTTGTTGTGCTTATTGGACTGGCAGGTGAAACTGGGGCTTGTTGTGGAGAAGTGGAAGTTTCAGAGGCAGGTGGTTCAAGGAGTGGGTGGTTGTAGAGGTAGCTGTCTGAAAGCACTCATCAGGAGGGTCTGCAATTCAAATAGCTTTTCCCTGAGGCTGTTAAGGATAGGATAGTTAAACATGGAGTGCAGTGATGTGTTTTCCTATTCCATTTGTAATTAAATGATGTAGATCCGGCCAATATTTATGTGGTTATCACAACTTCGGAGAAGTTCTGTTGTTATACTCATCTAAGACATGAGGTGGTAAAATAATATGTGGCCCTGTCAGCTGTCATAGCGAGCCACGGGGTGTAATTTTGAAAGCAGGTTTTGGAGTGTCTGAAATGGATATATAAAAGGTCATTCAGTCAGCACAGTCTGAAAGTAAAAGTACATTTATAATTAGTCAAAGCAGTGCAAAGGCTCCCATATGGTGAGTTCTCAGGTCCCCCAAGTGTTTGTACAGTGGGTAGGATATAGGGGGACCCTGAATCCTGCAGTTGTAATTAGAGTGCACAGTGGTCCTTCAGAAGCCTAAAAACAGGGGCTACATTTGCCTCTATGATAAGTTGAGACAGGCAATATTTAGTTTAGGTCCAGAGATACTTGCTGTGTTGTATAAAATTGGGTTTGTATCTGCAGAGGGAGTGGGGTAAAGCCAAATGTTCTTAGATTGTCTCCGTAATATTGTTACCCACCTCTCTTGGTGGTTGCGGTCGAGTCACTCTGTATTGAGTATCAGGGGAGAGCTTAAGAAGGTTGCTTGGGTATGATGATGGGATTAGTTTGCTCCCAACTCTCCTTTCCCAATGTTTCAGCCCAGCTGCTTTGCCTTATATGGCCACTGTCTCCCCTTATTAAAAAAAAAGGCCCTGCTGAGAGTTCTGTTTTTAGAATTAGTGTTAGTAAAGACAAGTTAAAACTATGGCTCTTACTGAGCTTTATCTCATGGGTTCTCTCACATTAGGGACACTAATGACAGGTTTACTAAACAAACAGAAAGCTAGAAAGACACATTCTGTGGGTATATGCAAGATGCAATAACATCATTCTTTTGCAACTTAATTGTCATTGATTTTTAAATATTTCTCTTATTGATTTATTTATTATGTATAGACATGTATTTTATTATACTTGACTTTGTACTGTGTGAATAAAGGGTTCTATATTTCTGTAGAATCTAACTGTTAGCTAAAATTGTGTAACTGTTTAATAAACATTCTACATAAAGTAGGTCTGCCTTGTTTTTCCATTGCATAATTCTGGAGTTAGCCTAAATGTCAACGTAAAAATGTAACCGTTTGTCACAATTACATTACTATTGGCAGGCATTCTAAACTTTCTATTTGATAACTAGACAAATAAATTTCAGCTCTTAAATCTTTATACCCAATTTAAGGGCTCATTTATTTCTCTGACAGCAAGATATATATGCTGCCTGGTGCACTAGATGTGCGGGGCAAGTGTGCAGCATTATGTTGCTGTTGCCAGCTTGTCTCATATAACGTAAATAGTATCTATTTGTACAGTTAAGACATGCAAGTATAGGATGCATACTAACCATAAAATAACTCATTATTGCAGTTAAAAAGGCAATAAACTACAACTGAAAAAAATATACATTTATGAGAACTGTAATCACACACAAACACCATTCTGCTGATTGAAAGGGGTAACAGTTAATATTTACCAAATATACATGAATGATATGTTTAACTATTCTGTTTTTGACAGAGGTTACATATACAATTAGAATTTTTTTATGAAAAGATGTAGTAACTTCTGGGTAAGGGTGTCTATGAAAGTAAGCATACATCCATTCCCATGTAAAAAACATCTTAACATGTGGCTAATTTATTAGGTGGCAGAGTGTGTTACATAGCTGCACAACTGCATTTACTGTACTTAATGTATTAGCGGGCAGGTGAGTAATGACTCACATTACATACTTATATAGTAGCTGAGGATGAAAAAAGACATCCTGTATGTCACTGAAGTTTAAAAGTGATGTTGACTTTTTGCAAAAGTCCTACCACTTTCACAAAGTGGTGGATGCTGCAAAAGAAACACTTTTCCAAATAATTTAATGTAGCAAAGTTTCATCATATTGTAGGCCTAAATAAAACCTAGTGAACTTTCAGATCAGTAAAGTTAATGTTTTCTATGTTATTATATCTACATATGTCAGTTGACCAACTTTAGAAATTGTTTAGGAGTAGCACAAATGGAAAGTATGATTAGTTGTTTGTTACACTCCATCTATGCAGCTACAGCACGTAAAAAATCCAGTCCAGGTATGTGATCTGATTATTATCTTTATATAGTACTCATTCATTTACAATAACATTACAACAAACAAAGAATCTTAAAATAAACTAATAAATACATTTTGGTTGTGAAAGATGACCAACAGGAATCTCTGAGACTGTAAGGCTAGTGCGTATGCAGTTTTGAACACTCCTCAACGACCAAAAATGGGATAATCATAGTCAAAAGTTATATATCTAAAAGAAACATCAAAAGTGCAGACTAAACCCTTCAGTGGCCAAAGAGGGAAACCTTAAGCAACATACATAAGTCCGCAACATTCAAAAAAACTTAAAAAATAATGTCTTTATTACAATTAAAACAAACCCCATGTACAAAGCCTACAATCCATTAAAACAAACCCCATGTACAAAGCCTACAATCCATTGAAACAAACCCCATGTACAAAGCCTACAATCCCTTAAAACGAACCCCATGTACAAAGCCTACAATCCATTAAAACAAACCCCATGTACAAAGGCTTTGTACATGAGGTTTGTTTTAATGGATTGTAATAAAGACATTATTTTTTAACTTTTTTTGAATGTTGCGGACTTATGTGTATTTCGTATGCAGTGTTGCACCAAATTCTGCTTAGTGAGACTGCACACTACATTTTAGGTAGCACAGTGGCATCCAGGAGGAACAGAAATGCAAGATGTGACTAAGCACAGCTCAATTACGAACAGCAACAAGTATTAGCTTTACTTTACCACTGTGGTAAAGCAGATATTAGTCAATGCAGGGCCAGGGGATAAGACTAAATCAGAGTCAGGGCCAGGCCGGGTCATAACCAATAGAAACAGATGAGAAGCAAGGTCAGGAGAAAGCCAAGTTGTACACAGTAGAGATGTAGCGAACCCCATAGACTTCAATGGGAAGGCGAACTTTAAAACCTAGAAAAGCCATTTCTGGCCAGAAAACTGATTTTAAAGTTGTTTAAAGGTTACCACGACCTGGACAGTGACATGCAGGAGGGGGATCAAGGGCAAAAATTTCTCTGAAAAATACGTTGTTGACACAGCGTTGCGTTTTGTGCTGTAAAGAGCAGAAATCACACTACATTTTCTAAACTTGTGTAATAAACTGCTTTTACAAGGACTATTGGGTTACAGCAGATGAGATCAGCAGGACAGCTGTCCCCAGCAGCTACATACAGAGCAGTAGAAAGTAGATTACTAGTCAGCAAAGCTACCTAAACTGTCCCTCAAATCCCTGCACAGCTCTCTCCCTATGCTAACTCATCAAACACACACAGGCAGAATGTAAAATGGCTGCTGGGCTTCGGTTTATATATGGAAGGGAGTGGTCCGGGGGTGGTCCAGGAGGGAGAGCTGCCTGATTGGCTGCCATGTATCTGCTGGCTCTGGGTGAGAGGTCAAAATTTGGTTCCAGCTAAGGCGAATCCAAAATTGCGAACATCGCTAAAAGTTTGCGAACTTGCGAACTTGCGAACTTGAGAACACCCGATTTTCATGCGAATTAGTTCGACGACGAACAGTTCGTTACATCTCTAGTACACAGAAGTTCACAAAAGCAATAAGGGGGTACTCAGATACTAAGTCAAAGGAGGCAGGCCAAGGTCATACACAGAAAACTAGATAAGAATTACACCAGCTACTTCACAGAATTCACACAATTACACCAAGAAAAGCTGTTTGCTCAGGCAACCAGACTAAGGGGGGTAGGGTCAATAAAAGGCTTCTGCCTTGCTCTAATTGGAAGGACAACATACAAGAATTAACCTCTGTCAGAAACCCTAACAAAGGCTCAACATTTGCAAAACAAATGTGTATATATAGATGTTGTAGGATGTAGAGAGAGGACTAAATATCTTACAGATTTGGGCAAGCATGTCATATCACCCACTTGGTATAGCTACATTGACCTCATCACCATTGGGTCTACAGTTAAAAAACTTCCTTTAAAACCACATGCACTCCTCGCGAGGATCATGTGCTGACATTTTTCAAAAATAACTTAAACCTTGGCCTAAGGGATAGTTATCCACCATTTAGTGGAGTCTTTGCATTGATAAGACTTCTGCTGCTCTATTTGCCAAAGACAAAAATGTATTTTAATAACTGCTGCATAAAAGTAACACAACAAATTAATAATAATGAACAATTTTCTAGAATTCCATCATTCCAAAAAAATGATTTTTATGAAATAAATCTTTGCAATTTATATCATGAAATCATGAAAATATGAACATGATTCATTTCTCTTAACTACTCAGACACTGATTTAAATGAATATATTTTTCACTTTAACAAGGTCATTGCTGCATTTTGAAGTCTAGCAATAAAGTAAATTGATTGATCTGGTCCATCTGTCTTGCTCGTTTTTTGCTAAAACAATCGCTCAGTTGCATCAGGTTAATCACCAAGCCTACTGCAAACTGCTGTCCTCCGTTACATCATAATTATAAGAGCTAGAGAAGGCAAAGAAAATCCAGACAATTATTCACATATTCTACCGGAAGGCAGATGTTATAGGTTATATTTCATTTAATTTGGTGACAGGTGCAATTATAGCTTCCATGTGGAGAAAGCTGATAGTTGCATTGATATCAGGAAATGTACATAAGTAATATACACTTCTTATTTTGCAAGGATTACACATTATTCTTAACTGCTTCAAATTATGTGAGATTAACATTTTGCTGAAAATGCAGCTTTAATAATTGTTTTCTAAAAATCATATTAGGTGATTTTTTTAAAAAAAATGTCTAGCTGAGTATTTTCTGCAAAGATTTGTTAGACCTAATGTATTTCTGTAATGTATCTGCAAGTAAAAAGATAGCAATAAAGCAAAGAACAGTACAGGTCTGTAGTGAAGTGTGATATAGTGTCCATCCTACCACAATATTTAAACCATGCAAACTTGTAATGCATCCCTTCCCATGAAAACGTAACTCAAGTGAGTCATGTGACAGAAATTACATCAATAAGCACTGAAACTGATGACATCACTAAACTTTCAACCAGTCTGGAAAAGTACTGGTGATTAGTTTAAAGAAAAAGTAACACTAAAATTTAGGTAAAAAGCTATTCTACCCTGCCCCAATAATTGCCCTATCCTGCACACCATTTATTATTTTGAATGCTTTATTAGAAAATATCTGCTAAAACTTGGCTGCCAGTCATTTGAGTCCAGGGCAGGGCAGAGTCCACTATGCGGCGATCGATGCCTTCCTTCTGTATAGGAAGGAGTCGCGCTAGGATCAATCAATCAAATGACTGGCAGCCAAGTTTTAGCAGGTGTTTTCTAATAAAGCATTCAAAATAATAAATGGTGTGCAGGATAGAGCAGTTATTGGTTATTATAGATTTTTTACTTAAAAAATTTTAGTGTTACTTTTCCTTTAAAACTAATTTTATTGAGATCTACTGCAAAATCTGGTTAATTACTTAGTTACTTTATGAACTAGTCATGTATACAGTTCACACACATCTTACAAATTTCTAAAAAGCTTCTTGAACCTTGCTCTAGCACAGTCACGGCACAAAATAGTACACACAAGTGTATGCACAACTAATGTCATTTTCACTGTAAATATCATTATTATTATTTTGCTTTCCTTAGTGGGTATTACTTTAGGAAACTACTTTTGTCAAAAACTGTAAATAAGGTGCAAATAAGCATTCTGTTTATAGGAGAGCAAGGATTGTACATGTTTAGACTAAAAAACCTGGCATTAAAGGTAATGAATTGTATATGGCAAACAAACCTATGTAGTTAATCAAGTTAGTGGAAAAAATAAATGAAATGTGAACAATTTTTCCTTTGTGCAACTAGTTCTTCCTCTGCACACAATTAAAATATACTTTGCAGCCACCTTGCAAATCAACAAAAAGATTGTGCAATTTGATGTTTGCAACAGTGCACAGTAAATGTAATAAAATGACTTAATGAAAAAGCAATTCATTTGCGCTGGTCTTTAATGCCCTTAAAATCTTCAAAACCAGAGGGTGTAATCCCAAGGCTACTTTATATCAAGTACACGGAAGAGCCATGTGGATTTTAAACTTCTAGTAAGAAAAACTAAAACATGATTTTTAACCAAAGTTAGTTTCCCAAACTGTGGGGCTGACCTCCCCTGGGTACACTCAATTGCATGACAAGGGGACTCCTCAATTGACCCTTCGCCTTGAGGCACCCCACTGAACCCCCTTGTTAGATACCTCTATGAAACACCAGGAGACAGAGGTGGAGAAAATGGCCACAGCATTTATTCACATGTTATCAAATAAATAGGACCTTGCCAGCCTAACCCAAGGCAATATTCTAAAGCCATAATTCCATAAGAGGTCGCTACTATTCTCTGCTGTTCCTCGCTGAAGACTTGAATGAGTATTAGACTGCCTCTACCTACAGAGAGGATGGCCCCAAACTCTGCTACCAGCAGGAGCTGCATTACCAACCATGAGAGAAGTTCAGCAGCCCTGCTGCCGTTCCTGGATCTACAGTGTCTCGATCATAGGAAATCCAAGCAGGCTGTCACCTACCACAAGCAGTAGTAGCGTCTGTATCCATCAATCCACCGTGCAGTCACAGGAGAGAACCTCCTTTCTCGCTCTGCTAAAATTTCCTGTGCAGTACTCTGGCAAGGTCCTACCGCTGCTGTGACAAATAAAACTTAAAATATATTATCATATATCCACTATTTTGATCCAGAGGAAGGCAAAAAACCCAACCTGAAGCTAGAGCCAATTATGCCTCAAGAGGGAAAAAATTCCTTCTTGACCCCCTGGGCGGTCGGAAACATTACCTGGATCAAGAAATCGTTGTTAACATGAATTAAACACAAATCTGACTCTCAAGTTTATACCATATAAAGATACAGAAAGCACAATATAACAATGCATTCAGGAAAAATTCCACATTCAGTTATTAATAGATAATATGAAAACCAAAAGAAGAGAAACTCTTAACATTTTGCAAAATATGCAAAAAGAGGGAGGGAGGGTGGGTGGGATGTTTCTACCTGCTCAGAACATAAGGAAGTGAGTGCTTTTCTGACATCACATCCCTCTCTTTCTCCACCCCTCCCCAGGCCAGCCTTCTCCTGCCTTAACTCTTTCCTTCTCACCTAATCACAGTTGCACCTGGTTCTGACAATCTCTAAACATAAACCAGTTTAATCTGGCTGCTGGTTATTTGGATCCCTTGTCATGCAGCCCCTGCGCTTATATCTCCAGGGCTTTCCTCTCTCAATTGTAAATGATTATTTGCTGCCCTGCACAACATTAGGTTGAAATCTTAGACATTTACTGTCCTAGACATTTTTACATTTTTATATAGATAAACAATCTAATAATAATAGTTACAGACCTGGGTGCAAATGAACAAAAATGTAATCATTGTAACTCATTTGTAGGTCATCAAAATTGTAGGCAATCAAAGCTTGCCTCCTAACCAAAAATTCAAAAATAAGCACCTGCTTTTAGGCCACCGGGAGCAACATCCAAAGGGTTGGGGAGCAACATGTTACTCATGGGCCACTGGATGGGGATCACTGCTGTTTGTGAATGACTTTGCAACATTCTGGGAATCTTGTAGATGGGCCATGGCCAAATACTTACATGCCCCACACTCAAGCGCATGTGATATTGAGGACAATATCAATACTAATCTTTTGAACAAACTGGGTCCATTTGCAATAATATTTTCATGACATCAACTCAAACAAGCTAGAACAAGCTAGATACATAGAAAATTACGCAAGCATCTGGATAAGATAATCCCCCCATCATTTTGTGCGCGGTTTTCTTGACTCTTTTGCTTGCATTTTGAGAACTGTGTCTACTGTCTAGGGAGCTTTAACTACTATTGCAGAAGTGCTAATGCAGTTGCAAGTTGTTATTGGACTATTGAATTCAGCTCAACTCTATTGAATCCATTTAAGATTTTTGGCTTAATGATGTTATAATGCACTTTGTCTTTAAAATGTTGTTGTTAAACTTCTGACCTATCTACAACTTTTATTTTCTGTAACAATTATTCCTTAAGACATTCCTTAAGGCTAACTAGATTTCTTTTCTTGTATGTTCTTTTGAGTACAATTCAACACTACTGTGTAGGTAGAGTAATACGTTTTTAAATGAACAGAAATTCACAATATTGTTGCATTTGAAGCATCACATGACATTGTTTACAAGAACATTTCTATTTTTATAAAAGCACTACAGGTATAGGACACATTATCCAGAATGCTCGGGACCAAGGGTATTCCAGATAAGGGGTCTTTCCGTATTTTGGATCTCCATACTTTATGTCTACTAAAAAATCAGTAAAATATTAATAAATCAAATAGGATTGTTTTGCAAATCGGTTTAAAAAAATCTGAATTATTTGATTAAAATGGAGTCTATGGGAGACGGGCTTTCCGTAATTCTGAGCTTTCTGGATAATGGGTTTCGGGATAATAGAAATTGTACAGGTATGGGATATGTTATCCAGAATGCTGGGGATCTGGCTCTTTCCGTAATTTGGATCTCCATGCTTTAAGTCAACTAAAAAAATATTTAAACATGGAAAACACCCAATATGATTGTTTTGCATCCAATAATTATACCTCAGTTGGGGTTAAGTACAAGGCACTGTTTTATTAACACAGAGAAAAGGGACATTTTTTCTAAAAATTAGAATAATATGTTTAGATTGGAGATGGCTTTCTTCTCATTCAGAACTTTCTGGATTACTGGTTTCTGGATAATGGGTGCTATGCCTGTTTCGATTTTGTGATTATAAAACCATAGGACATTAGAGTCACATAACAGGACAACATATGCAATTCTTTGTAGTTTCTGCAGTAGGGAATTATTCATCTTTCAGTGCATCTGTTTTGGATAATTAAACTAAGTCACATATAAATTGATGTTTGCTCTTTTAGACTGCAAGAAACAATTTTAAAATATGAAAGGTTAATTATCCTCTAAAATGTGTCACAGTGGCGGTTACAAGATTATAATTGCAGTTTGCTACTGAGACATTCTACCCCAAATTAAACTAACCTGCAGAAAATATAGAAGCTGAATTTATCTGACGCTCTGGTGCTCTTTGTCGTCTAAAAATATAAAGCTTTAAGTCACTTTTTTGTGAAGAAACTGAGAATGACACCCTGATCTGCAGAGGCTACATTTTGAAGGGATACAATCACCTCATAGAAATATGCATAAGCATATTTACATCTGAAAACCACGTGTATTGTTTAGTTAATTAGAAGAGTGTTGAAAAAATGACCTGATTTTTTATGGCTCAGATAGAATCATGTCACTGAAAGAGAGCAGAATAAAATATTCTCTTACACAACTAAAAGCGCTGATTATTTAGAACACTACATAAATTAAAATTACATTTTATTAAAAATGCCAGTAATGTTTTTCATGTGTCCCAATTTTTTTGTTGTGTTGACTTTGTTTTTTTACAATGTCTTTAAAGTAGTAAGGCACTTGTTTCAAAATAGAAACCAGTTTCTCTGCATGATTTGTGCATATTAGAAACTGTCATAATATAGAAAGCAAAATCATTCAAGGTAAGTACTTAGAGTCACTGGTATTAGGGTGCAGCCAGTATCTTGATCGCAGGTAATGCATCATTATGATGTCATTGATTTTGTCAAAATGGCCTTGTATGTGTCACTTATGTAAAGAAACAATAATTCTGATTTTGACAATTAAACTGATGTATGGATACTACATTACGCTATGCTAGGCTGAAAATCCATATAGCTAATAACACCTGCCTATAATTGAATTATTTGCTTGAGAGATAAAGGACTACTTCTGCATTAGCCTGCTCTAGAAATAAAAACTACTTCTAGGCTTTGTAAAAGCACTAAGTGCACAGAATCATGCTCCTTAGGGCCATTTACCCAACACTTGGGTCTGAGGCATTACTGCAGAATTAGCCTAGATTAAAAAGCCAGTGATGATAGTGCAGAACACCTGTGTGCTTCCAAAAATCCTTACCAACTCATAAATACAGAGTTTCCATTTTTAGGGGAAAGTTACCGAAATACACAACTTTCAACTGACTTTCAGGCTTTCAGCTATTATATTCCAATTCCCACCCTTCAGATCACCAGAATCATCAGATCAGAAGAGCTTCAGATTATCCCCAGAAAGCACATTGCATTATTTCCTTATTTTATAGACATTCTGAGGACCATGATGAGTTATCACCTTGAATTCTCAGTAGACAGACTCTGAATTACATTTATTACTAAGTTCTTACATTTGGCTCAAAAATGCCATAACTAATTTCTTTGCTAATAGTTGGGGCTATCTCTGTATTGCCTCTACTTTGTCTACTTGAGGCTTTACTACACGCCTGCAACTTACATAGCATAGTTATTGAATTTTTACATCCTTTTTTCTTCTGCACAATATTAACTGTAAGGCAAGCATCTATTAATAGTTCTAATGCAGTCTGGGGCCTTTCTAAGTGAGACTTATGTCTGAAGACAAACCCATCCAAGTAGGCAGATGTAAAGCAATCAACACTAAATTTGAGCAAGTAATCCATCCTATTTGGTTAAATGATTTGCAAATTAGTCACAAATCTCTAGTAGCCTTCTATCACCAACAATGCCATAGCTTGTAATTTCTTACAAGCTTTCCAAATCAGCCCAATGGTTTTTGTGGAGCAATTAGAAAAAATTACATATAAGTTAGCGAGGGGCTTGGAGTTAGCATTTAGAGGGGGCACAGAGGCCAAACCCACATTAGTGAGGATGAGGTATAGATATTTTATCTTTGCCAAGACTTGTAATATATTTTTATATAGAGTGAATGTTTAATGTCTAATACTTTTTTGCTTGTTGATTATAATTTTAGATGTGGGTATGAATATCTGTTATTTAAATGTGTACTGTATTTTTGATGAACTTTCTCTTTATTTAAAAACTCTCATATCCAGGAATAATACTGTTCATAAATATACATATTTACACAGAAATAACCTTTTGGGCTTCCAGTGGATGTCATCTACTGTACTTAGATTTTACGAAAGCATTTGATACAGTACCACACAGGTTACTGGTTAAATTACGAAGTATTGTCCTTGAACATAATATTTGTACTTGAAGAATAGATTACAAAGGATAGTGGTAAATGGAATATTTTCTAATTGGACCAGTGTTGTTAGTGGAGTACCTAAGGGGTCTTTTGCATCTTAATTTGTTCATCAATGACCTTGAGGGTGGAATTGTAAGTACTGTTACCTCTTTGTAGTGAGATTTGGCTAAACTGAAGAAAAAGGCAGTCCATTAACAAATGATATTCAATGTCAATATATGCAAGGTTTTACACTTGGGTAAAAATAACATAAATGCTAGTTATACACTAATGAAAGTATGTTGGGGGCATAATTGACTGTGAAGGATTTGGGGGGGGGGGTTATGGATAGCAAACTGTGTAACTATATCAGTCAGTGCCTAATAAAGTGAATAAGAAGGAGTTGAATGAGGTGAAAATGTGCTGAAATGTGTAACTACATAAAGTTAGGGTTATTTCCTCTAAAAAAAAGGGCTCTTGCTAGTTGACATAATAAAGTATAGAACATAAACAGATAGCCAGGGGTTTTTTCACATAGAAAATAGGAAACAATATGCCACCACTTTAGAACTGACTCTGATTTTTTGTGCAACAATGTGAAAAGGTAAAGGTTTTGGTGCGACAATACAATAAAATTCTGAGTTTTACAACTTTTTTCCGCCCTGACTTCTGCAGTTCAGACTTATAAGTAAATGTCAGAAATTCGTAATAATGAGTTTATTTGAATTTTTAAAAATACAAAAATGAGAAGAGTTAGATTTTTAGTAAATGTGCCCCCAAAGCATTAAGCTACACAGTTGCTCAAGCCGCAGGCAGGTACCTCTCCTGCCTTCCCCTAGTACACGCTCCCTTGTTATTGCACCCACCACGTAATGACAAGCCCCCACCCCCAAGGCCTGCAATGTGAACACATGCAAGGGGGATGGAAAGGTGCAGGGTCGAAGTAACCTGACCAGGTTGCCTAGGGTGCCCGATCAGCTTGGGCCATCCCTGCTTTTGGGCACAAGTAAAACATAAATGTCCCACTAATCTGTACCAGGTGAAAATGAATTGCTCATCCCTACTTATAATGCTAGGTGCTATGAAGAGGGGGTTGGGTGAATTGTGGGTTCAAAAAACATGTTGATTTGCCCGGGTTTTGCACTTTGAACTCCTTAACCTCCTCTCCCTTTCATTTGGTGTCTGCGCCTTTACATTTTGCAGATTAATTTTTTTCCAGGCCAAATTTTTCCCATTGCATATTTCCAGTGTTAAATATTAGCCTACGGCTATTGCTATCTTGTTAATAGGTATAAGTAGAAGTGTAACAATTGATTTTTCAACAACAAAAATAAAATATAAATCCTATGACTGTTCAGTTTTCTACCATGAGACTGAGACCTAGCACCAAAGCAAAACAGCAGTTAAGGTTTTATACAATGTCACTAGGCTCTTCCTAGGCAGAATGTGAGAGCCCTGCTCTAATTGCAAAATGATACTACACTGAAGCCTATATAAATGTTGACGGGACAATCCAACAGGATAGATGAGGTAATATACATTGACAATAGAATTAATTTGACATTAAGTCAATTTAAGGATGCTTGTCAAAACATTGCCCTGTATAGGTGTATTTTATTAGAGGCCCTGGAACATTTATTACCTCTAGAGCAGTGTGCAATGCACCTATGAACTGGCTTTACCTGTTGCAGAATTACCAAAACAGAGCACTATGACCCATAGCTGCTCCAAGGAATATAGCTCTGCCTGGCTTTAGTGTTGTTGTATTATACCATGGGGCTAGCAGTGGGGAGGCACATAGGGGGTAAGGATAGGGATGGCTTTTGTGACTGACGCTGAGGTCTGCATTTTGTGCTGGGCAAGGTGCAGACCACAGCTAGACTGGAGAAAGATGTACTGCTTAAATTGGCACTTAAATTCACTCTTGCACCATAGAAGCATAAGACTAAGTCATGCATCATGAATGTATTGTGGATGTACCAGGAAAATTAGGGATCATTTACTAAGCCAGGGGGAACAAAGAAAGTGCAGAAAAAAGTGTTTTGGTTTTTTGGCATTCTGCCTCACACGTTTTATCAGCTTTTATGCAGCTTTTTGTTAATCAAGTATGAAGCTTTAAGGGATACTGACATGATTTTTATGTTATACTTTTTATTTCTAAATTACACTGTTTAGCAAATAATTAATTCTACCATTTACAATTTTATTCTTGAACCAACAATTATATTTTTTTTTTAGTTGTAATATTGGTTTGTAGGCGCCATCTCAGTGCATTGTGCCTGAATTTGAGCTTTCAGAAGGAGCCAGCACTACACATTAGGACTGCTTTCAGATAACCTATTGTTTCTTCTGCTCCCATATAGGGATGCACTGAATCCACTTTCAGCATTTGACTGGATAACGAACCGAATCTGAATCATAATTTGCATATGCAAATCAAGGTACAGAAGCCCCCCCCCCAAAAAAAAATCTCAACTTCTGTGTTTATTTGACAAAAACTCACATGCTTTTAAGGATTCAGTTCAACCAGGATCATGGATTCGGCCAAATCTACTCCCATATAACTGGAGGAGTCACAAATTGGACTTGGATTTTTTACTATTGAGTGCTATTCTGATATCTACTGGGAGCTGCTATCTTTCTTCTTCCCATTGTTCTGCTGATCAGCTGCTGGGAGGGGGTGATATCACTTCAACTTGCAGCTCAGCAGCTTCAGTGTGACTGAAGTTTATCAGAGCACAGGTCACATGGCTGTGGCACCCTGGGAAATGAAGAGTATTGCTAGCCCCATATGAAATTTTAAAATTAAATATAAAAAAATCTTTGTGATTTTGAAAAATGGATTTCAATGCAGGATTCTGCTTGAGAAGCAGAAGATGTGTTTTGAAAAAAACATGTTTTCTCAAGACAGTATTCCTTTAAGGAGCTGTGCCTTGCTCTGAATGTAGCCCATATTTGTGTGCATGATTAGTGGGATATTCTTGGGGTGGCACTGGGGACTGTGGGATAATCTGATTGGATTGTGAGATTGGGATCTGTTGGAGACCCTCACTTATAATGGGTAAGTTCTGTATAAAGGGAAACAATAAATCCCCCAGTGTTCCCTATAAAGACAACCCAAGGCATATGTGGTAGGAGATAAAAATATCAAAATATGTAATACAGGTATGGGATCCCTTATGCGGAAACCCGTTATCCAGAAAGCTCTGAATTACGGAAAGCCGTCTCCAATAGACTCCATTATAATCAAATAATTCACAATTTTAAAACTGATTTCCTTTTTCTCTTTAGTAATAAAATAGTAGCTTGTACTTTATCCCAACTACGATATAATTAATCCTTATTGGAGGCAAAACAATCCTATTGTGTTTAATTAGTGTTTTATTAATTTTTAGTAGACTTAAGGTATGGAGATCCAAATTAGTGAACGACCCCTAATCCGGAATACCATTGGTCCCGAGCATTCGCGATAACGGGTCCTATACCTGTATATGCAAAGAATAAAATATAGGTTCAATATGCCATCATACAAAATCACAAGGGCCTGACATGATAGCACTAACTAGCTAAGCCCCCCACATGCACTTTGCTGTTGCACAGCTGTAACCACAGAGTACACCGACTTTCAGGGTCTCACCTGAAGCTATTTGTGACACATTTCAGTTATTGTTCTGTGTTGTTGAAAGCTTCTGAAAGACTCAGTCTTTATATTATAAATACACATCAGTTATGCTGAGAACCTTCTCTCAGAGTCTGGTTTTAAAATAACGTTCTGATAAATTAAAAATCACTAACAGGTCACAGCCTCATTGCACCCCCGCCTAATGCTTTAAAATTTAATGGTGAGCACAACTTTTCCTTATAATTTGTGGATTTCCCTGTGGAATCTGTGGAACATATTTTGAGTATGTAAGTGCATTGGAACTTTGGGATATTCTGTGGGTGCTTTGGAACTGTGCAATATTCTGTGGGTGCACAGGAACAGTTTGATATTCTTTAAACTGAGTATTGTGTGACACACAATAAATTGGTGTATTTAGTGTTTTCTTTTCAGAAAAATACACAAAACAATATCTTTTAATTGTAATTTTAGCACTCTTTACATTTGTACCCATTTAGATTAAAAACTTTTTTAATAGGCATGTTAAACTTTGATAGGATAATAGTTCAGAATAAATGTACCTTTTCAGTGTTAATTCGGTTATGATCAAATGCCATGACCTTCACTTAACATTAAAGTGTGTTCCACAACAAGCTGAAAATTAAGAAATCAACTATACAGAAGTCTACTAAAAGTAAAATATTTTAATAGCAATGGCCATTATAAGAACAGAGGGTTGATTCACTTAAGTGCGATAACGCTTATCACATGCTTTTTTTGCGTTAAAATTGATGCAAAAAAAGCGCGAATCGCTAAAGTATTATCGCATGCGTTAAGTCGCATATCGCATCCGTTAAATAGCGCGCAACCAAATGCGTTAATTTTACCGCATTGCATTAATTAGCGCACAGAAATAATACTAACGAATGATTCACAAACACTTAGATGAGGTAAATATTGTATTAGTCTGTGCGAAAATTAACACCTACTTGGGGCAGGCGGTAATTATAGAAAAGTACAGTTCATGAGCTTTTGGCAACACAATATGGACTTTGCAGTGGTATTTATTCAAGTATGTGTTGGCCCTAGAGTGATGCAGCCTCCAGTTTGTGTTAATTAGCGCGCGTTGCGTCAAATACCGCACGAAAATAGTCTTCCCGACTTAAATAACGCAAACAGCATTGCGTCTAAATTAACGCAAGTATCCTTTTAGTGAATCGTGTGTTAAGACCCGAAAAATTAGACGCGATAACATTTTTAACGCATGCTATAAATAGCGCTCGTTTTAATGCATCTTAGTGAATCAGCCCTCAGGTGTGATGTTGCCTAATTAACATTACAATATGTTGGTCAATTCTTTGGGCATAATAAGAACAGCAACCATTATGATTAACGTGTGTGTGTGTGTTTGTGTGTTTGTGTGTGTGCAGTGCTCACTAGGCAAATACAATGTATATTATATTATTTACCTTATACCACAACCCAATGGTAAAGGGGCCAAAATGTTCCTAATATTGTTTTGCATAAGGGATGTACAAGAATGTTCTTTTAAAGTTTCAATATCATTGGTATTAACATGGTCATAAATCAAACCATGAACCCCAATAGGAAATGTGTGACTGTGAATTTTCAATTAGCTGTTTAATGATAGTGCCAATGCTATTTTATCTCTTTATTAATTACTATTAAGTTAAAAACTTAGGAACAGACAATGACAGGAGTTTAAAAAGAAATGATTTTCTCATGAATTAATTGTAGCCTATTCTTTTGATAGAGACATTAATATTCTTATATTTCTAGCAGAGTGTGTTATATACAACTATCTCATTTTCCAGTGGGCCCTTGCTGTAGTACTTGGGGGAAAAGTTGGCATTCTGATTTCTCCAGCGCACGGAACACCATATGCAGAAAAAGATTTTTTGGCTTGAGATGCCAAGAAGAAGTGGGAAAGTGGTGGGTGTAGACCATGCCACTTTTAAAGGCCACACCCTTTGGACTTTAGCCATTTTAATGTGTGGTAAACCATAGCACTGGGGGTAAAATGAAGCATAAATAATCTTGAAGAGGAATCTGCACTACTCAGGTCTTATGTCCAATATCAAAGGATTTATTGAAGGGAGAATGACATTTTGACCTGCTAAGGGTCTTTTGAAAAAGATTTTTTTAGTAGAGATCCAAATTACAGAAAGACCCCATATCCAGAAAATCCCAAGTTTCAAGCACTCTGGATAAAAGGTCCAATACCTGTATATACACAATGATGTAGGTTCTGATGCAGGCGGTGACACATAAGGTCTAGGGTGAGTATGGGGCAGTAGGGAGGATGCCTACTACTCCCCTCTTGAATCAAGCAGGCAGCACTCAATTCAAGGAGCGTTCTGCAAGCTGATTGCAGGCTTTTTTTGTACTTGGCCTACTGCATGGGTAGGTAGTAAGGACAGGGCCCCAATTCAGGTTGTGCCTCCAGCTACCCTGGACCTTGCGTCTCTGAATGATGCATAAGGTCTGGAGTGGGTAGGGGGCAGTAGGGGGGACGCCTACTACTTCCCTCTTGAATCAACATGGTTATCTCTTTACCTACTGGTAATAGGTTTTCATATATTTGGTAAAAAATTAAATGTAGCTGAAAATTCATGTTTAGCTTAGGAAAAAGTGGTCAAAAATGGTGGAAAGATAGGGAAATTGTGCTTTTTTTGCACATAAAAATAGATACAGTTTTATCAGTACTCTGTTATTAAATGCACTGCATATTTTTGAATCTGAAGAATGTCAGTTGTACTTTAATTATTCTTTAATTTTGAAATATTAAATTTTCCCGATTCTGTGAAATTTAAACTGGCATGTCTGAGATTCTGAATTTTACTTTTTTAGAACTTTTGCATAAAAATATACACTGTATATTAATAGAATATGAATAAATTGCAGTTTTAGCTCAATGGTAACACCTTACTGCACTGGAATTATCTCTACTTAAGAATACATTTGCAAAATACATATTTTATTTAGTTTATTGCACACTATTGTTGTACTTAAATAGTGACTGTGTAATTGTGATATCTGTAATATAGCGAAAAGAATACTTGTCATTTATTAGTGCATTAGTATTGTCAGTAAGGTAATGATCTGAATCCAAATTTGAATCCTAGGCTTGTCCTACAATGTAATTAAAAGACTAATTCATTTAATGAAGAATTTCGTTCTTTCATTATTGATCTTTCCATGGTGAATGAAATGATATCTATCCAATGACAATCAATCATTCTCAGAGAACTTGTATAATAAATCTTGCCTATCTTACAGACACAGTATAAAAAGAGATTACAAAGCCGTTATACAGAAAAACTGACCTTGTTAAATCCTCTGGCGAGTTCATTGTGCATATTTCATGTCGTCAAAAGAAACTGAAGACAAGGGTTAGATTAAAAGAGAAAATAATGGTACAACTTTTGAATATTCATAGTTCAAACCCTTTTATTCAGAATAACTCAAATATGTTTTTAAAAAACATTTCTTGGTCAATGAGTTCTTGTGTAGTGTTTTCCCAACCACATACTCTAAAGTAGCTGTACATTGCAAGTGTCACAGACATAAATAATGAAAAGGTAAACAAATCAATTTACTGTGATATTATTTGAAGATACCCCTGTGGCAAGCAGTCAGTTGGCATAAGCTAATAAAGGAAAGAGTACAGTCTATGAAAAGAAACAGACTTAGATTTAAGACCAAATCTTTTGGTACAGGTATATACTGTACTAGCAATTTAAAAAAAAGGTCTTAGGAATAGTGATGAGCGGATTTTTTTGCCAGGCGTGGATTCGCAGCAAGTTTCTGCTTTTAACCATTGGCGGATTTAAAAAAAAAAAAAGTTGTGCACGTTAAAAAAAAAACAATGGTGGAAAACTATGTTGCAGATAGCTACATGTATGTATCTATGTATGTATGTATAACTTTATTTATAAAGCGCCACAAGGGTACGCAGCGCTGTACAGTCTTACAGAATACAAAATTACACACAGGGAGGACAAGTGATATAATAAATAAATACAATAAATACATATATATATATATAAGTGCCATGTGGTATGAGACACAGTAGGAAGGAGGTCCCTGCCCCGTAGAGCTTACAATCTGAGTACATGGGCCAGGCTTGTACATTCTAACAAACCAGCTTTGTGTAAACAGTTAAAACTTCACACAAAAATATTCAGTCCTTTTTATAGCATATGAACTGCCCACAGTTTTGTTAGCACAGAAAATATACAATCCTTTTCAACAAGGAATGTTCTTAATTATCAATTAAATTACATATATACAGTGCTTTAACATCAGCACTTTACTTGTTGGGATTAAATGAATTTGGGAGCACACAATTAGGATTACAAAATCAGTTGACACCAAAACCATCTGTAATAATTTGTAAATACACCAGATGTTTCTTGTACACCAAGAAGTTTCTTGTAACCTTTCTTGTCCTATGCTTACCTTGAGTTCTCCCTTTCCAATCTATATATAGTTACATAGTTAATTTGCGTTAATTAAAAACAATATTTTATCAAGTTCAACCTCTCCACATACATGTAGACACCTACTGATATACTCTTAAATATAAAAATATACACACACATATATATTCAATTAATAGTAGATCTTGAGATTACTGTAACTTTGGATGCTGCATCAAGTGAAAATTCTATTCTACAAATCTAAATGGCTGGCTTCTTGTGCTATGTTCCTTTCCATGTAAAAAAAAAAAAAAAAAGATCCCACTATCTGTCTAATTTATGTTCCATAAGCATTTTTTTTCTCTAGCGAAAACAACCCCAGCCAATAGTCTTCCCTCATAGTTTAATGGTTCTATGTCTGTTGCCAGATGAATTGCTGGTCTCTTCACTCTTCCACATCTGCATCAACAATCCTGCGTGGATTCAAACCAGTAGTGACCTATAGTTTACTATGCAGTCTGCCATACCTATAGAGCAGACAGCTAAGCTCCTGGTGCATTGCTTTATTATCTTTTAGTTTCCAGGTAGGCATAATCATTCCATCTGTTGTTATTATGGCCACAAGTGCTCAAAGTTAACAATCAGCTTGCATATTTTATCCCCTACTCTAACACTCTAACTGCCTCTTGTTAGTCAAGTTAGCTTGATCCTGGGTGCTCTAAATTCAGATCCCTCTTGTTATTTCTTGATTCCTTCTCCTCTGGCCATGTCCCTTGCTTTTATTTCTGGTTTTGACTCCAGCTTCCTGTTCATAAATTTGCCTCATGATTCTAAAGTTCTTATCTGCTTCTGACTCAAATAGCCTCACTAAGTTTATTTCAGTCCTTACTGGCTCCTTCTGCAGTTCATTTGGCCCTATCACTTGGGAGTTTTTGGATTCTTGTGTTGTAAGATCTGGTGGCATTGGAGTAGCTGAGGTCCAGGCCAGAAAAGAACGCCTAGACCAGAATCCAGGTTTGGGTTTTATTATGTGACAGTGCAGCCTTACCAGGGATCTATAAAGAGGAAAAATTCTACTAAAATCCCTCAAGTCAATGCATTTTGCATATAAAAGAATAAAGGTTTTGTACTGAACTCAAATCCAAATGATGGCAGTTTTGAGTAGGGTAGAATCCTCAGCTTCATACACAGCAGGAAGTGCTAAAAAAAAGAAAGATAACTCCCATAGTGTATCAACGATGTTATAATTACAAGGTTTCAAAACTATTACCAGTTAGCAGGGAATGTAAATAAAGTCCATCAGGTAAGGGTCCACCACAGTGCTTACCCTCCAGCCTATATACTAAAACACAATGTTATGGATTGCTTTTTGGCAGCCTAAATTACTAACATAATTTACACTAGTGCAGAAATCAATCAGGTCTTGTCATCCTGTAATTTGTGAAGACTGATCAAAACGAATCCTTGTTTCCTTTTTAACACTTATCTTATTGATTGGCCCGGATATGTTGCTTTTATTTCATTCATGTTTACAGGACATCTGTAACATGGAAAAAACAAAATAGGGGTTATTTGCACTTGCTTGTTAGTGTTTTAGCCCTTTTACAATGGGGATTAGAAAAATACCCTTGGTACAGTCTGTGGTCTAATGGGTTAAACTTACACACAATGTTGGACAAAAGTATCACTCTAATTTTTGGCAAAAAGTTTTTTAAAGGGGTGGTTCACCTTAAATTTAACTTTAAGTATGTAATAGAATGCCGTATTCCTAGCAACTCTGCAATTTGCTTTTCACCAGCAAAAACAATTGTGCTATGAGGCTACAATTTTATTTAAGGAGCCCAGGGCGACCAGCACGCGTTCTTACCTCAAAGCACGCCGGCCCACGTGCTCCCCGGTGTGTCCATCTTCAGCGCATTCCAGAACACCCTGTCCCTAGGCGCCCACACACATGCGCAATGACATGCTGCATCGGGACATTGGTGTCCGCGCTGACTCCTTTTTTGTCGCCAAATTTGAATTAAAAATCGGTTCTCTGTTTGTTTCAAATTGCCCAAGCTGATTCTGTGTACTTGGTTTCTAGATAAGCTCTTTTGTGTTTGATCTACTGGGTTTGACTCCTTGCCTGACTTCAGAATTACGACTCTTCGCTGCCTGCCGTGAGTAGGATCCCTGTCAATCCCACTGCAGAAAGCCCAGGGCCCCAAAAGGGCATCGGTGAACACCAGGGTTGGCAGGGCTCTTCTGCCTCACCTAAGAGGTTATTCCTGGCAGTTTTAGGTTCCTATACATACAGTCCGTAACACTATGGGGCACATTTACTTATCCACGAACGCTACGAGCGTTCGTTCGATCGGTCCAATCGTATTTTCCACTACTTTTTCGTACCTTGCGCAGCTTTTTCTGCACTTTCACTACTTTTTCGACGCTTGCGCGACTTTTTCGTATTTTTAGTGCGAAAAAATCAGATCGGTTTGCCTGCTGTTTACATTCGTTCCGTACAAAAATTTTGTGACTTTCGGATCGTCGATACGATATTATAGTGACTAATACGATTTTTTCGTAAGCATTTTCATGATATTTGCGATCTTCAGAAATTTTCGTTTCCAATCCGAATTTTTCCCATTCGGGATTCAAAGTCGTGTTTTGATAAATCTGCCCCTTTGTTTTATTCAGGCCCCTTCCTATTGATATTCATGCCTCTCATTCAATCCAGTACCTGGTTGTTAGGGAAAATAAGATCCCAGCAACCAGATAGCTGCTAAAATACCATACTGGAGAGCCGATGAACAAAAAGCTAAATAACTGAAAAACCATAAAAAATAAAAACTGAATACCAATTGCAAATGTCTTAGAATATCAATGTTTTCATCATACTAAAAGTTAATTTAAAGGTGAACCACTCCTTTAACACAAGCCTCCTTATTAAAGATGGAATGAGTCTGGGGAATAAAGTTACCTTTAAATAATTTATAAAATACAAAATATATCCTACTAAAGGGAAGTTTATCTGCTAAAAAAGCTAATCCTATGGTTTAGGCATAATAAAAGGCTTCCTTACTAGAAAGACAATATATTTATACAACTTTTACCTTTCTGACAAGGTACATTAAAGTATCCGTGAGTCAGTACCATAGGGATAGTGTGGTGCAAAAAAAATGCTGTTTATCCAAACTATCTGTGAAAATATCAGTCATTAGAATGATGCAGCAGAGTGACACTTGTCTGGAGAGTCTACGTCTGTGGCCTTTTTTATAGTGAACTTTTGATCTTACCTGTGTTAGCTAACAGAACACTCTGGTGGCAAAGTTCAGTGGAAAGTGGGGGGCACTGAATTTTTATCAATGATTTATTAAAAACATGACAAAAGGTTTGTTGACAGATCCATCTTATTCTTTTTCAAATACCAGAATACACAAATAAATACAATTTCTCATTTAGAGTGCAATTAATAAGGTCTCAAAGCTCTCTTGGCAAGGGGCACATTACACAAAACTTTACAAATTACAGTCATTTTCACAAAGTCTTTTTTTTTCTACAAAAGCAATTATTTTAAGGTCTATTTATCAGTACTTATCAGCTATGTGACCACTGCACGCTGCTTATGAATTGTCAATATTCTACCAAATAACTCTTTGAAAAACCATGATGTTTATTACTGTCTTGATAAGATCTACATCAAATTATTTCTGATTGTAATTGGATTCCCTGGTATTTAACTATTATTAAATGCCATAATGAAAGACACCATGGAGATTTTCAATTATGCACACAGTGGGTGCCAAATGGAGCAGCTCTTTTCTAACCTTCATTCAGTGATGAGATAATTATTGCTATGTGCAATTTTCTCTAATATAAATATAAGCATAAAACATGTCCATTAGGGTTTCTGTTGAAAAAACAAATAGTCAACAATGGCTTTTTATTTTTCATATACCGACATACTTGTTTCAAATTCATGCAGTTTTACTACAATAATTTTCTGAAAGATTTCATAAACCAAAATATAAAAGAGACGTAAAACTAGGTTAATGTGAAATATTGTCACATCTGAATAAACAAGTGGCCTTCTGTCATTTTTTGGCTGCTAGTGGACAATTTGGAGCCCTGTTCGTAAAATGACAAAGTAGCAGTGTTTAGCATTTGCCACACTTTACCTGTTATCAATTATTTATAAAATAAAAAGATTCCAGGAAAGTCGGAGGCCTGACAAACAGTTGTCACTGTAGTAATTTAAATGTCATTGTAGCAATAAAATTGAAATTCTATGATTTCAATAGTATTTATATATCATTAAATAGGTCACCATTATTCAATTAACAGAAAATCTTACAGCAAGCTATTGAAAGCAGTGAGAACAAAATTGTCAAAATTGATGCAATGTTGACATTGTTTTGGAGTGAATGAGTTCTGTCAAAGTTGCTAGAATTTATTAAATGTACATGCTAGCCCGATTTGTGATCCACATTAGACAAATCAACGACCAAGAGTAGCTCAGATGGACACAACTACAGATTAATAGCAACATTTTTTGTTAACTATGTGTATGGCTAAGATTGTTCTATGTGGACTGTTAGATTTGGGAATGTTGCACAAAGATGAACAACCCCTTAAACTGTTCACATTAAGCCATTTTTTTCGTGGTAAATCTGTAACCTGCACTCAATACATTTAAGAAGATTGGTTCAGGCAAATAAGTGATTCATAGGTTTATAACATCTCTTCAAAGTATGTTACATATTTTTAATAATCTTGTGTATTTACATGATTAGATCACAAATGCAGTGAAGCTTGTTAGTGCAGTTCATGTTATGCTAAAATGTTACACCAGTCATTCCACATAGATTCTGAACAAATGGTTAGATTTAGAATGGCGGTAATCAAGATGATATTGTCGTTCCTACATATCCTCTTCAACTCAACATGGTAATTGCTTGCCTCGCCTTACTTTGCCAATTGCGCACCTACACCTTCCGTGCTCTCCATCTCACAGCAGAACTGCACAAAACAGCGTTAGTCATGTGGTACACAAAGCGTTATGCTTATGTGCAGAATATTGCACGTTAATATCACATGCGTAATATATCACTGATTGGTTACTGACTGCTAACGGCTTAGAGAGCTGTAAAGGAGGATGTAGTGTTCGGGCTACTATGTTAGACATCTGCCCACTTCAGCCTTTATAGATTACATTTTTGTCCATCTATTTTACCCAGTTTCATTTTTACAATGAACTATTCCTTTAATGGTGCAGAATGCATTTAGGAGAACATTAGCAAGGAATTAGCAGCCTTACCTTTCTTTAAAAACTTTTAACAGTTTCCATCTTGAAGTTTAAAAAATGGATGATGGATGTAATTGGTCCTATAGCAGAGACAAAATGTGAAAGAAGGGTCCATTAGGGTTCAAACTTATTTGCTCCAACTATCTGCCTAGAATTGTGGGAAAATGTACAAGCTATTTCTTGATAACGGAAAGCTTTGTAAAACTTTACCTAATAGTTGCCTTTACTTTTTAAAACAAGACAAGATAAATTCTGTCATGCATCCATGTCATGTAAAATTCCCTTCACACAATGCCCCCATAAATCATGCATCATCAAGCAGCATAACTACTGCCAAATGTGATTTCCCTAGTCACTGACTTTGCCACTAGGCAGGTTTTCCAAGTATAGTGACACCAGGTTGGGACATACAGGTTCCAGCCCTGGGGAAATACAATACAGACTTCAGGCTCACAGGGCAGAGACATTTCTGTATGCATGGAACATATCTTAAATATTATTAACTTTAAATCGTCTGTATAAAAATAGAATATTCGGTGCACTATATATGGGTTGCAAAAAGCACACAGCAGTGATTTAAGATGACAGCAACAGTTATTTGTATATTTATATTACTATTGTATTACTAAATCCTAATCATTTCATCATAGTGCTCTTTTACATGAGGAGAATATTAGGCATTCCTAACTGAAATGCCATCTGAAACAAGAACTAGGATAGAAATCACATCATGTAAGTTTTAAATGTTTTAAAGAAAATGTGCAGCTTTTTATTTTGTGTTTAATCCTATTTAAATAAAGTCTTGGTGGAAATTATATTACTGGTTTTATTGCTTTGTGCTATATGTGGATATTATAGGCTTTATTTGAATTAAGCATAAGTTTCACATACTGCTTGCCATCTGTTTGCCTCTAATGATACAATGAACTATCCTAAAATGCTATCTTAATGAAGAGACGGAAGTGTAGTTAAGAACTCTCATAGGTGTTAGTACGTTAGTTAAATTTAATGAATACTTACATCTCGCATCCTTAAAGTCATCACTGCCTTTAGACATTAATTTCATTTTGCAGCAGGTTATAGTATGTAGAAGGGAAACTGTGATATGTGCTGTTTTCCTAAGTACTAAGCTTTGGATGTACAATATGCTGATCTGTCAGGAAGATTTTTGTCTGTGCTTGAATTATTTAAAGTAACCCTGGCAGGTATATGATATATTATTAGGTATTCTTGGGACCTGGGCTTTTCAGGATGAGAATCTTTCCATAATTTGGATCACCATACCTTAAGGGCCCTATGTAATAAATGGTGTTAGTGGGAAAAAAATGCATGCAATCTGAACATTCTTTCCCATGTGTGACTAATTTTGCATACAATTAAAAGGGGGCTCTGTACCTTTAAGGGGCAAGATCCTTGATGGCGCTAGGAAAGGCAAGCAGAAAGAAGGGGTTAAAAGGAGTAGGTTTCAGATTGGTAGGAAAGGGGGAGCCACACAGGGCAGCGAGGTCAGAAAGGAAAAGGTAGTACTGGGTAGTGATGGGTGAAATTATTCGCCAGGCATGAACTTGCGCTGAATTTCCACGTTTCGCCATTGGGAGATTGTTTCGAAAAACTTGCGACAATATTTGCTGCACAAAAAAAAAAAATTTTTTTTTTTGACATGCAGCGTTTTCGTGGTTTCGCTGTTGGAGCCAACGAACATTATACCCCCCCATAAGGGGTATAACATGTATGTTTCATGTTATTGTTTAAAATGTTGCACTTTAACTTAATTTGTATATGTATTTATCTCTTTAATTATTGTCTGTTTAATAAAAGCTTTGATCTGTTTATATCTCATCCCAGACATTATCATTGTCTCTAATAAGGTTTAAAAGATGGTAAAATAGGGAGTAAAGATGCCTACCAGGTTGATGCTGTACTGTCATAAATTTTGCAACCACCTAGCAGCTCAGTCAGAAATATAGTGCACAGTGAATGTAATAAAATGTCCTAATGAAAAAGTAGTTACTTTGTGCAAAAAAAATTATGCTGCCTTTAGCTGGTCTTAAGAGAAACAAATTAGGTTTGCAATGTAATATACTGCATGGTCACCTTTACTGCATTGTGGAATGCAAATTTCTATTCTTATTTTGTGTTTTTTTTTATTCTGTTTCACATTTTTTACATAACATTTTTTAGATAAGGGTCCCCATACCTGTAGTAGGATTGTTTGGTAAGTAACACCTGAATAAGCAATTGTAAATCTGGTATTTATAAAGGTGTGTTTAATCAGTTGCACTATGATTTAATATTGACTACAAATTACAGTAATATGGTTGTAAATGTATAATGGAACAAAATAATGAACAATTATATAGCAATACATATATAGTTTGTGGTAACACCTCCCACATTCACATTTAAGGAGGCAGTAAGGGGTCTTTTAGAGGCCCGCTGATCTAAAATTTTCTGTAATCAACAAGCAAATAGTAAATAAGAGGGCCCATTCCAGTACCCACAGACTCTACACATGATCACCACCAGAACACAGAGTTCAGGAATAGCAACATTTTTTACCCGGTATGGTAAAAGTCGCCACAAAAACCACACACATTGACTTCAATGTGTTTCGTGAATTTTGTTTCAAAAATGTTTTGGCAAATTATTTTATTTTTCTACATAACTCAACTGAAATATATATATTACTATTTTGTTGCTAGGATTACAATACTTGCAACCAGGTACTACATAGTTAAAATGGTGTGCATAATGAATAGAAGAAGCCAGATTGAATCTGTCATATGATTGCAAGGTCTCTGACCCTTTCATATTGTAGTAAATAATGGAAACAATTATAAAAAATAAAAAGTTATTAAGTTGCAGATTTACTAAAACTAGATATTTCTCTAGCTTTGAATCTTGATTTGAAATTGGTGAAAATTAAATGGCCGTTCATTTCCACGAATCCCAAACAGGAATTGCTCCAGCAGGCATTTTAAGATCATTGGTGCTCATTCATGAAAACAATAATATATTTAACTTTCACTTGGAACTGGGTGAACTAGAAACCAATGATGAGATTAACTTCCCCTTGAAATCATGTCAAGAACAGGCTATCACTGACTATTCTATTCTTCTATTATTCTAAGCCTCCATAAGACTCAATGGTTCTTGCCAGCTTAAACCTAGCATACTTTTTGTCAGTCAAAAAGTCGCATAAAGTTTTATAAATCTTGAATGTTTGTGGTATTTAAAAAAAATGAATTTTTCGAGAAAATAAACTAAACAATCATATACTGCCAAAAAACACATACATAAGTATAAAGAAATGAAAATAAAAAAAATTGAACCTTAGGAAATAGTTCCCTACAAGTTATTTTTTTAGTTAATCCCCCTTTACACTCCAGATGCGAAAGTTTTGAGCTTCAAGAGACTATGACAAATTGTATGTAAACAATTCTATTTTTAAACAGTTATAAATAAATAGTAGCACCTTATAACATCACATTTTGTTGTGTAGAATTGATTGTTGTATGTAGTTGTTGTTGTGTAATGTTTTCATGACTATTTTATTAGCAGCACTTTACACAGGACAATGGGCATCTACAAAAGTTCAACATTTAAAGGATATGTTCACCTTCAGACAAAAGTCTGAATTTGAGGAGTCCCTGTCAGAAAAAAACATTTTTGTAATTAATCTTTATTATTTCAAATGTTTAGTTTTAAAGCTACAGAACCGAATTAACACTGCTAAAACTCTCCCTTCTCTGCTCTTTGCTCTCTTCAGAATACTGAACTGATTACTGTGCGTGCCTTTCCTCTCCTGCTTAATTTATATTTCATTGATCTGATTGGCTGAATTTTGTGAGCTAATGGTATGCAAATTAAGCAGGAGAGGGAAGGCATGCACAGAACCAGTTCAGTGCAAACTTTTTTCATTTGGTGCTGGTCTTGAAATTCCCCTACAGAGAAAGCAGATTGATGAGAGTTTTAGCAGTGCTGATCCTGGTCAGTAGCTTAAAAACAAAACATTTTAAATAATAACGATGATGATTAACAAAAATATTTTTTCTGTCTAGGGCTGTTCAAATCTGGACTATTGTCCCCTTAAAAAAAATGGAATCATTGAAATATTATTATTATTATTATTATTATTATTAACATGTATTTATAAAGCACCAGCCCAGCCCTAACTGGTGATTTACTGGCTGGGCTGGTCAGCTACTGGCAAGGTGGCAACCCCACTGTGGAGGTCTGTTCATAACAGTGAGTAGTATTTAGATCCCAGCCCAGGCCTAAGAAAACTATCACTAAGTATTGTAGGCTGAAACAGAACAGGCCCTTCTCTATTCATATTCCTGTCTCTCTTTTAAACCACTGCCTGGTTACTAGGATAAATTGAACCCTAGCAACCAGTTTGCACCTGAAATTTGAAACTGAAAAGCTAATGAACAAAAAGCTAATTAAAGGTTTACTTAAAAGTGAACAACCCTTTTAACAAGGTGCTTATCTTCATATGGTATCATAGATGGGATCATAGACTTCCTGACTTCAGGGCCTCTCCCAGACTTGGGACCACCACACCCTGTTTCTTACAGTCCATAGATAACTTCTCTCTATCAGCCAGGCCATGCAGCCTATTTCCACATCAGCTTCACTGCCGCACTTTTTATAAAACAGGCGCTTGGTTGTACATCTCTCAGTGTCAGGCACTCTCTCTGTCTTAGGCTCCACAGGCCCTTGATTCTCTCTCAGGCTTCCCCTCATTCCTCTCATTCACTAGGAACAACCAGAACCACCCTGTCTCACACATTGAGAACAGCCAGAATATGTCTCTTCTCCAGTCACACAAGAGAGACTCCAGGCATTGGATCACATCCATTTTACCTCTACAGACCTCTCCTTTATTTATCTGCTTAAGGTATCCTCCTTCAGCCCATATGTACACTTTCCTCTAAACACTGTCGCACCATAACAATATAGTGTTCTACATAGCTTGCAAATTAACAACCCATAGAAAACAGGGGAATTTATCTGCTTTTGGGAAAAATGTGAAATACCAAGATTCTGACATTCTACCTCTGATAAATCAGTCTCCAAGATAAAAGCGACTGCAGATTTGTCATATAATATTGAATTGTACCTTACATAGAAAAACAACACTCTCCTTTAAATGCTTCTTTGTGCAAAAGTTCTTACACCCATTAATTTCTTTTGATTGAGATCCAGCAAAAGAAATAAAAGGATGTAAGAAATTTCGCACAAAGAAGCATTTAAAGGAGAGTGTCTGTGTTGTTGTTTTTCTATGTAAGGCTGATGCCACACGTGGCGTTTTTACGCTGCGTATTTTCTAGTTCTCTCGGCGGCTGAAAAACGCACAATATCATCATCCATAGAAATTAGAGATGTAGCGAACTGTTCGCCGGCGAACTAATTCGCGCGAACTTCGGGTGTTCGCGAACTTTTAGTGATGTTCGCAATTTTGGGTTCGCCTTAGCTGGAGCCAAATTTTGACCTCTCACCCAGCAGATACATGGCAGCCAATCAGGCAGCTCTCCCTCCTGGACCACCCCCGGACCACTCCCTTCCATATATAAACCGAAGCCCAGCAGCCATTTTACATTCTGTCTGTGTGTGCTTGATGAGTTAGCATGGGGAGAGAGCTGTGCAGGGGTTTGAGGGACAGTTTAGGTAGCTTTGCTGACTAGTAATTTACTTTCTACTGCTCTGTATGAAGCTGCTGTGGGCAGCTGTCCTGTGCTGATCTCATCTGCTGTAACCCAATAGTCCTTGTAAGGACTGCTTTTATTTTCTGATTACTGTTACTCTTCTTTTCATTGTGTACTGCAGCTCCGTCTGTGTGTGTTGGAGACAGGTGTGCTGCTCATAGTAGTGCACTAAGGTGTGTTTTTTTACTTTACTACTATAATTTATAGAGCCGAGTGCTATTAGTCTAGCCGTGTTGGGTGTTGGGGACTGGTGTGCTGCTCCTAGTAGTTCACCACCAGCACCAACCAGAGATCACTTTTTTTTAAAAAATTTTTTATTTATCTTACTGTTCTTTAACATGTCCAGTGCTGTTTGCTGTTGTTCATTAGAAATGTAGTGTGATTTCTGCCCTTTACAGCACAAAACACAACGCTGTGTCAACAACGTATTTTTCAGAGAAATTTTTGCCGTTGATCCCCCTCCTGCATGCCCCTGTCCAGGTCATGGCACCCTTTAAACAACTTTAAAATCAGTTTTCTGGCCAGAAATGGCTTTTCTAGGTTTTAAAGTTTGCCTTCTCATTGAAGTCTATGGGGTTCACAAAGTTCGCAAACTTTTTTTGTGAGGTTCGCTACATCTCTAATAGAAATAACTTGAAAAGACTCGAAGCAAACCACACAATGCGTAAATACGCTAGAAAATGCCTTACCACGGATTTTTCAAGCATTTGCCGAAATACGCCAGTATTTGCACAGTAAGCTATTCCTATGTATACACAAAGGCAGCTGCCAGACCTAGCGGAAATAGGTGGCATTTTTTATTACTACGCACTATTAGCACCATGGAAATGGGATTTGCTACGTCACCAGTACTAGGCTGAAAAACATCATAGTCAGGAGCTGTGTGGCTTGTGCAGCGTTTTTAGGCTGAGAAAATACGCAGCGTAAAAACGCCAGGTGTGGCATCAGCCTTAGGTACGATTGCTCATTTTTTCCAACTGAGCTAATACAGAGCACCTCCATATAGTCTACTTGGGTTTCACAGTTTTTTCTACTAAGACCGGGGGACTAACAAAGTAAATATTGAATTGCCTAGATATTCTTCGAAAACATATCTGTGAATTAGACAACCTATTCAGAGAGCTACTTTGCTGGTTTAAATAATGTATAAATAGCAGTATCACAAATGAGTTTTGTAAATACATGTCAGCATTCTTTGTTATTAGGGAAGAAAGCAATAGCAATCGCACTACTGATGACAACTTTGCCAGGGGTGAATTTCCTGGTTTCATCAAACAGATATATATTTAAGCAACTGTGTTTCACATCCCTCAAAAGCAGTTTTGCACATGTCACAGCACAAATTAGTGAAGTCTAAATTTCAGCTCAGGGCTCCATGTGTCATTTAATAGCTTACGTTTGCTAACTGTAGCCAAAAAGCATGCTTCCATCAGGGACTCTGAGACTCCTCATTTGCATAAGAATAAGAAGTTAATTGTGTTACTGATATTCTGTCTTCCCTGAGGAGTTCATTAAGGATGCTGAACATGATGAGAATGTAACTTAACTGTCTCTTGCAAGAAGCAGGGAAAAAACTTTTGCCTACTGTACGGGAGCATTTACATTTAAACTGAAAAGTTTGCAAAACTATTGTGCTAGATATTTGTTAATTAATGGACTGCCCTATAAATCTTTTAAATATCACACATGCTGAAAAGGTTTGGGTGATGTACAGCAATTTAGAAATATTATGTAAAAATATCAGTCAAAAGAATTACATAAGGAAACAGGTGCATTTTATATCTTTAGTTGAATTTTGTTCGGTATAAACAATATATTATCCAGAATCTTGTGCTTGTGGGTTATTTGACAGAAGTGTACTCTAATTATTGTTTGCATCTAAAGTTCAACATTGGTCTTTACGTCACATTTTTTATTTTTTACATCAGTCGATAAAAGTATAAAAAAATGTGAAGGTGGATCCCAGTTCTGATGTCTGTCAGGCAAATTTGTGTATGGTTTAGCAACAGAAAAACTGCTTGAGGGTAAACTCATCATTTTTTTAAAGGAGACATATTGGATAAATGGAAAAAACCCTCATTTTGTAGGCAATTCTGAATAATATATGTTATCTGTAAAAATGGCCCCTTTATTGGAGCTCCCTATAGACCTATCAGGTCCCTGTCTTTGTTTCAAATGAAGAGTGGGGCGTGTCCTAACAGTCCCTACCAGAAGCACAGCAGGAGGGGGATAGCCAATCACAGCCCTGCAGTCACACAAGCAAAGACAGGCTTCAGTTCCTTATCAGGTCAGCCTAGCTGCTGATTGGTTCCTGTCCTACAGTGCAGTGTACTGAGAGCCGCCGGCTCCCCTGCACATTCAGAGAATTCAGTCAGCAGGAAGTGGAACAGATGGGCGGGGCTAGTGGGGTTTTGGTGAAATTTCCCAATTAATCTGTCCAAGACACAACTTTTTTAAGCACAATCCTTCTATATTTAGAGGAGTATAATTCACAGGTACATTCTTAATTTTTATAGGATATGTCTCCTTTAAGAAAACTCTCTGCAAGCCTATTTAATATTGGATCATGCAAGTGGATATACGTCATGCCTAGAGTTTATTAAAAAAAAATAAAAAATAGGACGGAGTTCTATTTATAAAGTGTATAAAGTTGTATAACATGAAACTGTTTTAATATATATTAATCTTGACAAACATGAATAACCAACACCTAACTTCAATGGGCCATTATTTGTAAGTGCAAATGACATGTAAAAAAGTGTTAAACTTTGGGCAAATCAAATTCTAAAAATGTTTTAAAGACTGGGATGTATGCTCTTATACATCCAAAAATTTTAAATGATTTTTGGGACCTTTTGACTGAAGGACAGGATTTTAAGGGATCTTGCAGAGCTCGGTACACTTAAAGATGGCAAACCTTGGTGTGAAATACACATTGGTATAGGGAATCCATAGACTTTATTGTATAATTTAATTATTTTCACCACTGTATAGTTTAATAATTTAAATTTAATCCAGTATTAATTAAGAGTCTACAATTAACTTTACATACTGACTTATTTCTATTCAGATAAAAACATGCTCAAATCGAAAATGTATCAATAGAGTATTCATTCTCATAGAATGACAAGAGTTGAGAAATTCTCTTGTTCATGGATAAACACTGACACATACTGCATAATGATCTTGATTTACATCTGATTCTTCCTGTGAAAGTGATAACTAGATTTAAAAATGTGTCTGATATTGACACAGGTACAGTATGTGTTAATCAATCTTCCAATTAACAAATAAAACAATAGAATAGCTTTACTTAGAGGTTATGTGCATCACACAAGCAAATTAAGAAAAACATGTTTGTGGTCAAGTTTGGAATTGCACACACTGTTAGTAAGTATTTTAAAAATGAACTAAAGACTAAAAAAGAATGGTTAGAATTCCCAGATTCAGTAACCCATAGCAACCAATAAGATGTTTGCTTATAATCAGGGGACCAGTAATTGCAACATGCTTATTGGTTGCTATAAGCAATTAGACTTTTATCAAACTGTACCTTTTGAGTACATTGCCCATCTAGCGTACCATCCCACCATCCCAACCATACCAAAGGTTCAGCAGCACTATACATGTACTGATCCATGCCTTAAAGTTGTCCAGGGTAGCTATCCATCCTCTGATCATATTAGGTCATCTTTTAAGCAAGTTAGCAAGTGTCAGGGATGCTGCACATACTCAATTTTCTTTGGGCATTTGTAGAGAAGTTAAAAACTATATTGTAGATATAGTATAAAAAAGTAGAGATGTAGCGAACTGTTCGCCGGCGAACTAATTCGCGCGAACATCGGGTGTTCGCGTTCGCGAAAATTCGCGGACTTTTGCCGATGTTCGCCACTTTGGGTTCGCCGCGTTTTTTTTTGGCGCCGCGTTTTTTTGCCTTGGTTTTCCCGCCGCGTTTTTCCGCCGCGTTTTATCGCCTATGCATATACATAGGAATAGCTTGCGGTTTTTTTTTTGGCGTTTTTTTTCTTTGCGTTTTTTTTTTTTTTGGCGTTATTTTTTGGCGTTTTTTTTTGGCGCTTTTTTTTGGCGTTTTTTTTTACAAGTATTTTTCTGAGAAGTTTTTGCCCTTGATCCCCCTCCTGCATGCCACTGTCCAGGTCGTGGCACCCTTTAAACAACTTTAAAATCATTTTTCTGGCCAGAAATGGCTTTTCTAGGTTTTAAAGTTCGCCTTCCCATTGAAGTCTATGGGGTTCGCAAAGTTCGCGAATATTCGCGAGTTTTGGCGAAAGTCCGCGAACGGGTTCGCGAACATTTTTGCGCGGGTTCGCTACATCCCTATAAAAAAGGAGATGGGGGATCTTAGGAAGCACAGATTCTCCCAGCTAAAGGACTTTGGTGGCCTTGGGCTGGAGCAGAGGCAAAAATATATGGTAAAGTTTTTTTCAAACTTGTTTTTTATTCTCATTTTATTTAGTTATTTCTTTTCCTGCAGTGAAACAAGGACAAACAGAGCAAACAGGTGATTCATTGTGAGGAATAACCCTGAAAGGCCATCTTCCATAGAGTCCATTTTAAACAAATAATTCTAATTTGTAAAAAAAAGTATTTTCTCTATATTAATTAAACAGTACCTTGTACTTGATCTTAATTAAGCTGCATGAATCTATATTGGTGGCAAAATGATCAGATTGTTTTTTTTTTCATTTTAAAATGCCAACTTAAGCTTGGAGATCCAAATAGAAAAATCCCTTATCTGGATAAGCCCAGGTCCAAACAGATAATTAAGCAAACTACATTTGAACAGCTCTAGCTTTGTAATTATATGAGCTTCTACATTCTTCTGCAGATTCCACTCATTCAGAAACTTGGTGATTATAATATTCAAATATTTGTGAGGTCTACATACTAATAATGTAACACTGCTTATACTATAAGCTGATCATATTGAGTTTTAAAAAGTATAATTATAACAGATACAGAATGATAGAGATTCTTTATCTGTAAGTTTGGCGAGATCCTTCTTCTAAAACCATATTCAACAACATACTTTGCAGCACATAAATGCAGTGTTTGTTTTGTTTTTTTTATCACCAAAGAATCTGAAAGTGGGAAATGGGACATAAAGAAAAGCAATAGTTGTCTAACTCCTAGAACTAATAAACAAATGTGTTTTGATCACATTGGCAGCACAGTATTAACATTTTACAACCAGAAATAATCTCACATTTTGAGATATATTCTTCTACCGGTTTTATTTACCTCTGAACATTATGACTACTTAACATAACTACTTTCTTTGAAGCTGTTTGACAAGGATGAAATAATGTGGGTTCTTCAAAATGCAGATTTGTCATCTTCTGTCATTTTAATGTTTTTTCCTAAATCAAAATATATATTGGTTTGAAATCTGGTATTTATGATGATATTAAACTGTTACAAATACAATATATTACCATAAATTCTTAAATCAATATAATAATACATAAAGCTTGAATAGGGAAAGCTATGGGGGAGATTTATTGTTAATAATCATATTTTTTTTTTTTTTACAAGTGGTAACATTAGTTCAACAAAAAAAAACATCAGCTTTTATTTTCTAAAGGGTAGATTTAATAAAATTAAAATGAGCAAATTCTAATGTATCCCCTTCAGTTGAATGTTAGCATTCTATCATTTTTTACTGACTTACTGACTTGGTAGAAACAATAAACAGAGATAAAATTAAGTCTTTCAGGTGCATACTTTCGGAGAAAACAGTGTAAGAAACCATAAGCACTTGGTCTAATCCACCCTATAGAGTTGTCCAGCTGCTATTATAGTGCTTGGACAAACCTACATTCTGGAGCTGACCCACTTCTATGACCAATATACAGCTAGTATTTACACAAAAAAGAGAAGAAATCATTGCCAGTGCACAAGTTCAACCTGTGTAAATTTATTTGAAGAACTGTTCTAAAATACAAAGTGTTAATATTATACAATGCCAAAATATGTTAGCTCACATGGCACATCAAGGTCCCTCATTATATGTGAGTGCTACACTGCCTACTGGTGGCAAAATTATTATATGCCCCCCTGTATATTTATACATAGTTAACACCTCTTCTTGAGCATAAACATTCCAAACTTAACCAGTGTGGTCTCATCATACTTTTTATCAACCTCTTTGGGCTTTTATTTCTAAGCACTGGAGACCAAAACTGCACTAAATATTCTAGATGGGGCCTTACCAATGCTTTGTAAATATGAAAAATTACCCCTTTTATGTGACTGTATACTTTATTAATACAAGACAAGGTCTTGCCCTTGCTGCTTCTGCTTCTGCCTGACATTGTTTACCACAGCTAAGTTTATTATCCAGAAGTACTCCTAGGACCTGAATTTTCCTAACTTATTCGTATTAAGGGTATAAGCAGCTTGCATATTTTTAAAAGAGAACAAAAGTCTCACATAACAGCTAGCAATTCTGGACATTTTGCTCACCCTGTTTTTCATGCCTGTTATAAAAAAGCAGAGCAGTCCAGATTGTAACGTCTAATTGTATGCTTCATGTCACTTGGGAAAGAAAATTCAGTAGAGCAAAACAAAGTCCTTCAACCCCACTACACTACTGTCTAGAAGTACTAATCATTATGTAAGGCGTATATTCTCAAATCCCAAATGAATAACCTGACATTTATTAGCATTGAATCTACCACTTCTGCCACCCAGAATGCCAGTTTGCACATATCCTTCTGCAAGCATGACACATCTTATATGTACTTTATTGGCCTGCATATTTTTGTCTACAAACACAGATGCATTACTTTCAATGCCCTCCTTTAAGTTATTAATGAACAAATTGAATAAATAAGTCTCAGTATAGGACTACAATGAATACTTTCTTCCAAGCAGAAAAAGTAACTTTGACAATAGCCTGTTATAAAAGATCCTTTAGCAAATTTTCTATCTATGTCAAATGCGGCCCAGTTTCTTTCCCATGTTGTTGTTTTATATCTCCGCCAGTTAACACAGGGGAAAAAATACCAAAATTTGCCACCAGGTGGTGCATGGTCTATGGCGGTGCTGTCCAACTTCTGTGGTGGTGAGGGACAGAATTTCTCTAGCATATATAGTGGAGGGCCACTAATGGAAGCCAGTTTTTACCACTCCCTTATTTAAAACTGCACCTACTTCAAACCACACCCATGTTAACAATGGTGGTAAACAAAAACCCAAATGCTTGGTCCTCACTGCAGGGATCATTCATATGTGAATCATATCCAATCATTCATATGTGAATCATTCATATTATGTTGTATTAAGACACACCCTTATATCCATATGCCTCCTCCTCCCCTGTGGATAGCACAGCAACCCCCAGCACATAATTATACACCTTAGGGACCATTTAATGGCTATTTCCAACTGCTAACAAACTCCCAAAACAAACCACTGACAGTTTCACCTGCCATAGGCAGCATAGGGCAGACAGATTATGGCACTCACAGGCAGTATTCTGCCTGCCCTATGCTGCCTGTGTGTGCCATACTCTGCCCATCCTACCCTGCCTATGTGTGCCATACTCTGCCTGCCCTATGCTGCCTGTGTGTGCCATACTCTGCCCACCCTACCCTGCCTGTGTGTGCCATACTCTGCCTGCCCTTAGCTGCCTGTGTGCCATACTCTGCCTGCCCTTAGCTGCCTGTGTGTGCCATACACAGGCAGCATAGGTCAGGCAGTACATACAATGACACAATGCTGGCACTGCTCCTACAGTCTGTCTGAGGTGTGAACAGGTGAACAATGTGGGTGCTTACAGCCTGAGCCTGAAGTGTGAACAATGCAGAGATTAAAAATGTGAACAGTACATGTGTTTAAACAATACAGGGAGATTACAGCCTGAATTTGAGAAGTGAACCATACAGGGGGCCAGTTAATCTCAGTACTGATACCATTTAAAGTTTACTCAAAGGTAAACCATCAAAGCAGACAGACAGGTGGGGGGCCACAGAGGGGGGTTGTGGGCTGCATGTGGCCAGCAGGCCGCCAGTTGGACAGCACTGGTCTATGGTGTATCTATTGTGTTTTGCTTGTAAGTCTTTGCATGCTAGCACCATCTATAGGCAGGATATAACACTTAAAAAATGTTGTGTGGACATGATGAGACAAAATGTGAAAACTTGCTGGCTGAATCCATAAGAACAAAAAAACCACTACCAAGACCAACAGGTCTTAGTTTACAGAGCACATGTTTATGTATCACGACTGAAACTGCAACTGTATCTACTGCAACCTCTTTTCTACTTACTCCATCATGAAAAGCAATTACCTTCATTTAACGTATTGTATTATTTATTTAAATAGAAAATTATATGGACTAAGTTGGGAGCTGCCAATTAATTTTTCTTTTGGTGTGTAAAAATAAGAGAAAACATGGTACACTGTTGATAAAAAATGGTGCTTTGTTTTTTTTGCACTTTGCACCTTCCTCCTAAGTAAATTGGCCCTTTTAAGTCCATCTGGAATGTTATATGCAGTATTTCTTCAAAACTGAAACCTAGAAAATCTGTGAAGTGTGCTTCTCTATACTGTTTATAGCATAATGATTTATTTTCCGTTTTGCAAAAAAAGAATATTGAAACTGTATGTAGCGATCAACAAAGAATTTCCACTGTTATTGTTGTATGTTTAATAAATATTGCAAATAGGAATGAAGACTATATGTTAATGTAATCTTTGATTGTAGTGTTCCACTGTTTTAGTTTACAAAAGTAATTATTTTGTCCTTGAGTTTGCCAGTGATGTGCTAGTGTTTTGTTAAATAAATTAGTCTTTTTTTAATTATTAAATTTAACTCATTCCTTGCAATGGGCAATGTATAAATAATTGTGCCAGGATTTAGGATAAGTATTTTACATGGGTTTAGATGTAATGTTGATTTTATTCTTAGATGGAGTAGAATTCATTGGTGCACATCTTAACACAAAACCTCATAATACTTCCTTCCATTGAAAAGTACTTTTGCTATTTGGTTACATTGTGTTTGATTTATAATAAACATAACTTTATAACTGAAAGAAGATTTTAGTAATGTTTTAATGATGATTGTGTGATGTAGGAGAGTATTAAAGGGATGCAGTTCCATTTCCAACTGGAGTTGAGATTAACTCCTGGGGTTAGAAATGCCAGTAGGGCCAGTAACATCAAAAATTATTCATAAACATTTCAAACAACTGTACAGTTGTTTTGTAAAATCATGTATATAAATAGAAATGTAGGGGATTGTATATTGGTAATCTAATAATCTACCTTGCAAGGACCAACATGGAGCAGCTTCATTTTCCATGTTTTTCCTGTTTAGCTCAAGAAAGAACATAATCATAGATTTTTCAATGACTAAAACAACAAAAAAGTATGTTCAACAACCTATTCAATGAACTAATCTTGAACAAACCAGTATAGTGTCTGTTTAAAGAGAAGTGCCTCTAAAAAATGGTGTGGTACATTTATATATAAAGAGGGAGCTTGACTGTCTGTTTAACAAATGTCTAAATAGCCTGAACAGTCAGTGCTGGGAAGGTGGGTGAAGAAGTTAGAGGTTGGCTGTCACTGTGTCATTCAGTGTTGTTGGTTACTGTGCCATTTAATGCTTGGGACACCATACCCTTCAATGTGCAATGTAATAAGTGTAACATTATGCTTTAATGATTAATTGCTGATTTTATAACACCTTTATTACAAATATATTCAGTGAACTCCTTGTCAGTAACAGCTTTTAAGTCATGCCACAGCTTTTTAACCCAAGTCATTAGATCATACCAGTGCCAAGAGTTCCTGGAGTGGAAAGGGCACACAAATGCACATAAGGCCAAGGAAAGTCAAACATTTCTATATTTTTTGTGTAATCTTGAAATATAGATAGCCTCACCTAAATGTCTCTGGTCTCCTGTTGTAAGTAGGCAACAGATTTCAAGCTTGCTTCCCTGTAAATACTATAAGATGTATTTATATATTCTTTAACCTTACCTGGTAAGGTTCTTCAATAAACACCTAAAAAGTATTACAATACCTAGTTATAACCTAACTTACATATCTACTCATCATCCATATGTAGGGGGAAAACCAATAGACTATAGCATAAATTACAGTGTGTTCAGACATAAAAGTTTTCTCATTAACCATGGTCTACTGTTTGGTCCCAATTCCTCCTAATATGATAAAAAAGTCAAGGACAGTCAAGTGGGAAATAACACAAGGGGGCACATTTACTAATCCTCGAATCTGAATCCCGAATGGGAAAAAATCGGATTGGAAACAAAACGTATGCGATTTTTCCATCGCCGTCACGATTGTTTCGTATTTTGCGCGACTTTTTCATTGCCATCATGACTTTATTGTATTTTGCGCAAATTTTTCTTCACCGTCACGACGGAAAAGTTGCGGAAAATATGCGATAAAGTCGTAACGGCGACAGACCAAGGAAAAATCTTGCCAATATTTGGCTTGAATAGATTATTCACTTTTTTGCTCTGTAGCTCACTCTTCATTTTGTTCCCACAATCCATATCAACATGACTGTGACTTATAGGAATGACAAAAAAGAAGACCAAAAAGGTCTTAATAAAAAAACAAGTGCAATCTCACAATTAATCTGTTTACTTAGCTGTCAGGTTCACTCACCCTAATGCAGTTTAAGTTTCAGGATAAAGAGAGACAGGCAGAGCTAAAATGCAATAATGCAAATATCTCTGCATTATACTGATAAATAAAGTGCTTTAATCTATAATGTAAAATGTCTTCACAAGCATTTATTTCCCCCTTCTCTGGTGAAAAATATGCCTAAATGTTTATTTCATAAGGAGGATGCATAGAAAAGGTCAATGTTAAAAACATTATTTAATCACAGATGTTAAATGAACTAAAAGACCAATGAAAAGCAGCACATGCGCTTGTATGTGAGGGTATTACCTATAGTACTGTAGTCATTAAGTGAGAAAAATAAAAACACTGACATACGATCAAGATGTGGAAATGGTATACTGAAAGATCAAGGTCATAAAAAGAATGTAGGAAAGTATTTGTAAAGAATAACTACAAAACAGACAACAATATGTCTTACTCATCAGCAAGATACTGAATGCCAGTACAATGACACCTGTATCTATTATTTCTAGAATACTTTATATGTTTATTTGCTACAATGCAGTTATGATAGTTTGTTCAGCAGATCCAGTTGTCAAGCTATTTTCTATGAATATGATGACAGATCTGTCACGAATGAGAGAAAGCCACAGACACAATGGTATATACCTTAAAAAGTTCTCCCTGTCAGGAGACCTTCCATACTGCTGAGTAATTAATCACTTGGAGAGATGCATTTCACAGAATATTGACCTGACCTATCTTCGGAGTTTGGCTGCAATCCCAGTGCATTCTGTAAAAAAACATAGGCAGGTTATCTTTTCGTGGAAACATATCCCTCGGTGATCAATTGCATTGATTTAATTTAGAGCCATGGTTCAAATTCTTTTTCTAAAAGCTAAAAATGATGGAATGCATTAAGTTGTTTACCTTTTAGTGGCTTTTTAAGCCAAAGGCCAATGTGGGTCAAATAACAAGACTCTATGAAGCATTTGGGAGTTATCAAAATACCGTTGAGTTTGATCATTGTCAATTTGTACATTAATAGAAAAAGTGTATTAAATAACACGTTTAGTTTGTACAATAAACTACTGAAATCTCTCATATTTCAACTATACTTCAACCTGCCTAGCCCAATCACAATTACATTCAAGACAAAGATTTTATATGGTGTATGGTTAAAAGTATTTTATTGCTCTTAAGGAGAAAAGAGTGGAGGATACAGAGTGTGAGAGACTATGCTATGATTCAGCATTATAAGAATTAAAAATATAGCACATTGTACAAGAAGAAAAATCAAAAGATAAAATGAATGGTTAGCAATCAAAATATGGCAATAACATGTTTTAAAACTATGGTTATTTCAGTCTGAATTGAGATTTGTTTTTAGTTATTAGACTTATGTAATAAAAGGCAGTTTACCCATAGCAACCAACAGCAGATAGCATTTACTGGTCAACATCTTATTGGTTGCAATGGGTTACTGCTCCTGGGCAAACTTAGTTCCTTTTATTACAAATGGGGGTAATATGATAAAACATAAAAGAGATAGGTTAAATACTAATGAAACAGTGAGCTGATAAAGTTTCTTTAATAGCCAAACACAAATTTAACTTAGGAAAACATAATAATTATAGTTATATCCCCAGTTTAGGGCTGAAACAATATTAATTTACTTGTGGGTAAAAGAATCACAAAGATTAAAAAAAACAAAAACTATTCAGTTTCAAGCGCACATTCAAGTTTTCTGATTTTTTCAAATTAATAAAAATAACCTCTAAGGGGCAGATTTACCAAAGTGTGAAATTAGAGCTCACTTCAGAAAGACTCATTCCTATGGGATTTTTTGAAGTGTAATTATCAATGGGTGAAAGTTAGAGTTCACCATTTTATAATTACACTTCTAAAAATCCCATAGAAATGAATAGAAAGTGAGTTTTGTCCAATTTTACACTTTGATAAATCTGCCCCTTGGAGTATATAAAACTTAGGACATTTTAAAAGGAATGTCTTGGTCTGTTTGGATGATTTGAATGTAGGATTTGTGCTAAAAAGGATTTAAAGCATTAATACTTTATCATGTTTGTAAAAAAATCTGGTTAAGGTCTAATATTTACAGCAAGTATATGGGTATTGGATAAATAGATGAAATACCTAAAACAAACCATAGGAGAAATTTAGTAAATTCTCACGTTTCCTCCAGTTACAGGTACCACATTAAGTATAAATCTTAACAACTTTACTAACCACACATAGGGGCACATTTACTAATCCACAAACGTCCGAAAAGCGTCCAAATGCGTTTTTTTTTTCGTAATGATCGGTATTTTGCGACTTTTTAGAGCGCTCAATACGAAAAAGTTGCGACAATTCGCGAAAGTCGTAATGGCTATGAAAAAGTCGCGACAATTCACGAAAGTCATAATGGCTATGAAAAAGTTGCGACAATTCACGAAAGTCATAATGCTATGAAAAAGTCGCGACAATTCACGGAATTTGTTAAGGACATGAAAAAGTTGTGACAATTTGTGCAAGTCGTAACGGCTACGAAAAAGACGAAAAAAATACGAAAAAGTCGCAAAATGTTCCTTTTCCAATCCGAATTTTTCCCATTCGGATTCAGATTTGTGGATTAGTAAATCAGCCCCAAAGTATATAGTATAGGCAAAAGCAACCATTGATAATTTGTGGGGTAGGGCACATAGAGCTAATATATCACTTTCAGTTTTACTGATGCTCTTTAGTGTAAGAACAGCTGACATTCCATATAATACCAAATTTAAATACCAACCTTACAAAAATCTTTGCATCTTTTAATTAATAACAAATAGCAATAACCGTCTAAATGTTAAGTGTATGTTTCAGCCGAAAATGTCATCTTATTTAAAATTGAGCAGATAATTTGGACCCACAAGTTAAAGACACCCAATAATGTTAGAAAGAAACTTTAAAAATGAAACTTGCCAATATATAATGAGTCTGCTGTTGAATGATTTAACACAATTTGTAAAAAAATATTGTAATAGGTAATGAACTTTAAAACAATAAATATAACACTGTATTCTTTATAGCTGTTATTTAATGCACAAACGCTCAAGAAAATATGTCTTTCACTGTGTAAATATCTTCTTCTATACAAATCTGTACTACAGCAGCCTCTGGAGAAAGCTTATGCACAGATGACATTTAGCAATGATAGAATCATCTGTCATTTTATGCTAGGAATGTCCCATGGTAGAAACTCAGACAAATATGTTTTCATACTCAGTAAAAAATGATATACACTAATTTGCAATGTCTAAGTTTCAAATATCACTCCCATACATTTGTAATACAGGGGGGAAAACTCGAAAAATTCATGTTTTTGTCTTATAGGTTAATACTTTTTGTGTCTCTAGCATGATATATATGTTTTGCATACTGCATTGCATATATTGTACATATCTGTTGTCAGTAATAATATATAACAAAAAAAAGGAAAGTTGTGCTTACCACCTTTAGGCGAGGTTGAAATGAGGGTATGACCACAAAATTTATACAGACAGTGTTTATATCTGTGCCAGCCACTGTGCCAGTTTTTATCACATGTGATGACACCTAAAAATGTTTATATTTTAATTCACTGATCTGTGCCAGGAGTCTGCCAAACACAGATTTATTAATGTAAACTATACTCTTTTGCTAGCTACTCACCATGCTACTCTTAGGGGCACATTTACTAATCCACGAATCCGAATCCCGAACGGCAAAAATTCGTATTGGAAATGAAAATTTCTGAACTTTTTAGTCGTCGTTGCAACTTTTTCATATTTTTCACGACTTTTCGTAGCAAATTTTTCATATTGAACGATCATAAACGCCGGGAAAACCTTTCTGACTTTGATCCTTCTGCATGAGCTCGATCAGTGCACTTGTGCCCCTTAGAGGCTGATTCACTAATGTACCAATCGAATAACGAAAACTGATCATTTCTGATGATCGCAAATGTCACAAAAATTATTTTCGTTTGAACACAAAAATTTCGTACGATCCGAAAGTTCCGAAATTTTCGTATTGTAATGATCGTTTGCGAATGGCGATCTGATAGTCACAAAATTTTTGTATCCCAACGATTCTAAATGGCACGAAACGCTTTCTGACTTTGATACTTCAATGCATGATGTGGGAAGCTTTCCAAAGGACTCAATGGCACTCTGCAGCTCCAACCTGACCAAAAGAAAGTCATGATACTGAAGCTTAAATGAATTCTGAAACTTTTGCAGTCGTTGCGACAAATACAAAACTGTTGCGCAAAGTACACAAAAGTTGCGCAAATTAACGAAATATCATAGAAAATACGCAAAGTTCTAAAACTACGAAATACAAATTTTTTGTATTCAGACTCAATCGTACATTGATGAATGTGCCCCTAAGATGCAATAACAATAAATAGGCACACCCTAGGAAAGCCTGTTCAGCAAAGTCCTTTATATCCTCACATAGTTACAAAAGTAAACAAGGATACAGAGGAAGGTAAAAAAACAAAACAAAAGCATCCGAGACCAGTCCCTGGATTAACATAGTACTAAGGGGGCCACTTACTAACCATCAATTTTTTTTCTAACTCAGATTTTTAGCGCTAAAAGTCACAGGGAAATAAAATATTGTGAATTTTTTGAGATTTACTATGCATCCAAACAGCTAAAAATCAAAATCTGACAATACGCCAGGTAAAAACTGCCAAGATCCTTTAGAAGTCAATGGAAGATGTCCCTCCTTCAAAGACCCATTTTGCCCTTAAGAGGTTTTGGATTTTCTATTTAAATTTTTTTTTTTAGGGCAACAGTTTTTTTTGTAAATTTCAGACAGGAATGACATAAATAAAATAAAGATGGATACTGATATATATATATAGTAGGAAATACACAAACTGAAATACAGCTATAATATTTTATTCTGGATGATAAGGTTTTACAATTATTTTTGAATCTTCTTTTCTTTCCAGGGGAATCTTGCAAACATTTATTTTATTTGACAATAATTTATGGTCATTAGTGATGAGTGAAACTGGCCTGTTTCACTTTGTTGATAAAATTTGCAAAAAGGCAAAACTTTGCTATATGTATTGGCATAAGTGAAATTATGCTGCAGTTACAGCCTCCAGAATTACCTACCTTTGTCCCAGCATTCTCTCTGACCTGGTTCCTCAGTTAGAAGGTGTTCATTTTTCTTTGCTTCCTTGTGCAGAGTAAAGCCCCGCAACCACTTCCTGTTTAGTTCTCTCTTCAATTCGACTACTGTTGTCAACCTGGAGAGCCCTCTGCACATGCCTGGAGGCAGCAGGAGCCAGTCTGTGCATTAGCAGGGTTTTTTTTTATGAGAGACCTGAACAGGAAGTGTGGGCAGGGCTTCACTCTGCACAAGGAAGCAAAGAAAAAGGAACACCTTCTGAGGAACTAGGTCAGAGTAAATGCTGGGACAAAGGTACAGTAGGTAATTCTGGAGGCTGTTTAGAGTAATTTTAGGTTTACTTATTCTTTAAGGTGTTTTTAGCTTTACTTGTTAAATAGACACGGGAAAGGGCTGGGCAGGGCTCCATTCAGATTGGTTGATGTGGAAGGCAAGAGATGCATAATAATCACACAGTGATAAGTAGAATTTTTCGTCAGCCATGGATTTGCTGCAAAATTTCTCATTTTGCCATTGGTGAATGTTTTCGCATAACATGCACAACATTTATTATAAAAAAAAATTTGCGAGTTTCTCTAAGCCAAAAAGGTATGAGCCAGGCAGCTTTTCTGTGCTTAATCTAGGTTAGGCTGCAAGTACTGTAAGGGGCTGAGTAACTTCGTGTCCCAGTTAGTTTATCTGCATTACCTATAAACCACTTATTCCTCTTGTATAGCTCTCTACATAAATAATTTCTCCAATATATGATCAACTTGATTCAGATGGAAACTTTCAGTGGTCAGCTACTTAAAACTGCATGCTAAAAGGTAGCATAAAATATATGTGGCCCATGGTGTCAGGAACTTACCTGCTAGGCAGAGCTCAGGAAAGTGGAGAGCATCTCCATCTGATGCACCTCATCACAAACACAACAGTGTCCGCAGTTAGGAACAAAACTGAGTGCATTAGGGGAGATGCAAGAAGATAACAAAATCCAGAGGAAGACTGAGGCAAGGGCAGGGAGGTTTCAGGCAAAGTTGGTGGCAGAGTTAAACAAATCTGGCAAAACAGGCAAATGGAGTTCTTTAATAGAAGACACTAAGGGGATGATTTATCAAAAATTTGGTTGGTATTTTTGTTCTTGATAAAAGAAAAAAAAACAGAAACACTTTTTTTCTAAAACTTTGAATAGTCATGATTTATTTAAAAAAAACTGCAAAAAATCAACAGAAAAAAACACAAGTAAAAGCTGGTGAGGTTGTATAGAAGTCAATGGGAATATTTTCTAACAACTTTATTAATTTATTAATTACCTAGTTTATTAAAACATTCAAGTTTATCAGCCTCATTGAAAATGTGTTGCTTTTTTCTTAAACAGGGTACTGCTCGATTGGAAAAATAAAGAAAAGTCACTTGCATTTTGTCTGCTTCTATTTACTTGCTCTCATGTTCTTTTCTGCACACTGAGCAGTACTTACACAGTTTTATTATCTTCAACCAAATTAGCAGATATCACTATGGGGGGCATTTACAAAGGTTCATATTTTATTTTGTTCGTGATTCATGTTTTTTACACTAAAACTCAAAAAATAACCACACATGTTTCTGCGTTTTTATTGAATTAAGAAGGTGTTTAGGTCATGTAGGAGGCAGTGGGTGTTGTCCTAGGAAAATTCTAACTCTTTATTTAATTTCTGCTTTTAGAAATTTTTAGTTTTTTCATTTAAAAGTCCACAAAGAAAACATTAAACATAAAAAAAAAATTTTTTTTGTTCTCTTAGTTTTCATTCTGCATTTTAATTCGTTCCTGCTTTTTCAATTCGGATCTTTTAATAAATGACAAATGTCAACATTCGTGGTGGGGAAAAAACTTAGGAGGCAGAAGTTATTAGATAAAAAATCCTGCTCAGTTGCTGTAGAGCATGGCTTAAGGGTCACCTTCAACAGTGGAAAAGATCATTGTATCGAACTGGTCAGCTACCACCTGCCTCAAACATGTGCTTGTTTCAGTGTACAACAGGCCGATGGAACCTGTTCCCCAGGCAAAACCAATTTAGAATAGAACTTACCGGGAGTTTGATTTGCAAGCTGGAATTGTTAGGATGCAGAAGATGCATGATTGCAGGATGGCAGGATTGCCTGTAATCAATGATGGGAGCTTGCCAAATTCAATATAAAGGTGGGCAGACACGTGCAGATTTAGGCTGCCATTTCAGCCCCTTAATACTGATTTGGCAGCTTATCTGCATGTGTATGGAGCTCTCTAAGATGTCTAACCAACCGAGAATCAGCCAGATATCGATTAAGCAGGTTTAATTTTCCCATTAGAATTAGGTCTGCATTGGCTTATTGAGCCTTGTCCTAGCAGCTGATTCCCACCTTAGCATATTGGGCAAACAATTTCAAACAAAAGCAATTGCCCTTAAATTGTGTCAAAATGGCAGTTTCAGTTTAGGGGAATATATTTAAAATTTGAATCCAATTTATTGTGCACAATTCTGTTGCACCTACATAATTATGAGAATCCAGGGTTCCAGGGTAGAGCTGTACTCCAGCATTAACAATTAGTGATGAGTGAATTTTTTCTACAGGTATGGATTCACAGTGAATTTTCGCGAGCAAAAAAATTTGTTGCACGTCAAAAAAAAAAAGAAAAAAGTTGTGGACGTGTCAAAATGCCTGCGGCCGTGTCAGAATAGGCACAGTCGCGTCAAATTGGGTGCAGTCACGTCAAAATGGACGTGACGCAAAATGGGACAGATTCACTCATCACTATTAACAATATTTTTTTTTTGCTCTCCTAGTTTTTTAGGAGCAGTCTAGATCTCTCCGCTCTTACTAGCTGGATCTTGTCATCTCTAAACATTCTTCTCTAAGTAGCATAATAATAACAAGAATACAGCTTTGTATACTTCATTGCTCTAAATCTCAAGGCCATTAATATTTTTTTTTCTACGGTAAGTGCTAGAAATGTATAATGGTTCATAAAATACAATTATATTACAAGACACACTCCAGTACATATAACTAGATGTGTATACAATACACATATCATACTATTCTGGCAGACTTATCAAAGGTAATTTTTTTATATAATGTTATATTTAAATTTTTTCTTTTATTATGATGCGAACAATGCATAATCTTTGTATAAGCACTACAGCAATGTTCCCCAACCAGTGGCTCATGAGCAGCATGTTAATCACCAAACCCTTGGATGTTGCTCCCAGTGGCCTCAAAGCAGGGGCTTATTTTTGAATTTCTGGTTAGGAGGCAAGTTTTGGTTACATAAAAACCAAGTATAATGCCAAACAGAGCCTTCTGTAGTCTACCTGTCCACACAGGGGCTATTAAGTAGCCAATTAATCTTATTTCTACCCCCAGGAATATTTTTCATATTAGCTGTTTAAGCAATTTTTTGACTGATATGGAAATAAAGAATCACAAAAATCTGTGTTAGTAAATGGGTCTCTAAACGTTTAAATAATTTTTTTAGGTGATCCAAATTAGGGAAGGATCCCTACCTATACTCTTTTATCTAGTGATGAGCAAAATATTTTGCCAGGCATGGATTCACAGCAAATTTCTGCATTTTGGCATTGGCAAATTGTTTCAGGAAATGCTGGTGAAAATTCAGCATGAAAAAATTTGTCACACGTCAAAAAAAAGCTGTGTCAAAATAGGCACGGTCACGGCAAAATGGACCTGGTTGCAAAAAAAAGGGAATGGTTGCTTCAAAATGGGTGTGTTCGCGTCAAAACAGGCAAAAAAATTTAGCGCAACAAAAAAAGTCGCAAAACAAGTTTTTCTGTAGTTTTGCAAATTTTTTGGTGAAGCTAAATGGGACAGATTCACTCATCCCTACTTTTAACTAATCTGTTCCATTTCACTAAAGAAGAATGACCTAAAATGTCATAATTTAATAATATAATTTTCCCTTTGACCTTTTCAGTACTTTTTAAACAAATTTTGCCTGTTCCTTCTCGTGTGAAGAGTCTTGCAGACTAAATAATGATGCAATTATATTTTAACCATATTTTATAATGCATTGGAAACAGCTTGGCAGCTAGAAATGAACAATTTGGCTGTGATATTTGCAAAAAAGCATTTAGTTACACTGCCTTGTTACTTGATCAGTGAGTATGCTTTTGTGAATGCTTTTAATAGGAAGTAAAATCGTCTTCAGCATTTATTGCAACTAAGAATAAGGATGATTTCACACCAATCACAGATCTATGATTGTGCTCACCTGTGGCAGAAGTTGACATTATAGCAATTTGAAGGCTCTGGGGGAAAAAAATGACGGATTTTACCTTGATAGCCACTAAAATAACAGTTTATACAATATGTGAATACATTTTGTTTCTATTCCTGTTCTATTCTAAGCTTAATCCCTTACCTCTTATTATGAGCAGCAGTGTACATTGAGGAAATGAAATAATGAAATCTATGATAAAGGTAATGATCTCTGAAAATATATCTAATGAGTAATTTGTGGTTCAGTGGATTTCGAGCGATTATTGGTTTTGGAATAGATTCTATCAGTTTAGGAGATAATGAAAATCATTAGTGCTGTATAAAATAAAACAGTCAATTTGTAATGCACAATAATACTATTCTATGGGCATCCATTACCTCCACAAGCAAAAAGACTAATTTAAAATAATTGAACTTCTCTACAGTTCTGCTTACAGTTGTAGGTCAGCCTCAAGGTTGTTCTATTTTAAGATAACTCTAAATAAAATGAGCTTAATTCACAAACCTGTGCAATATTATGAATAATAAGTCATTTTTTTTTATTAAAAGAGTACCATGTTATTAGATTTAATTTTTAAAGCGACTTATTATCCTGTTCAAATTACTGTATATAAAAACATGTACCCTGAAACTCTTAAATAATGTCATACCTTGAGGAAAGCAAGGAAGCAGGCAAACTATATATAAATAGGTGCAATATTATGTCAGTAAAAAGTGTGAAATAAGTAACTGAAATGACACCTGTACATACTATTTATGTGCATGCTATTTATGGAGCTATTGGGATGCTCAGTGCTTTCAAGTCAGGGCTTTGAGTACTATAAATGGCATTCAAATGGGGGAATATAATAAAAGTTGCAAATGGAAAAATAATAGTAAAGCTGCGCATTTCCCATTAGACTGTTATTGCACTGCACATTAATTGTGGATTGCAAACTCTTTAGGGCATGCTTGAAGGTGGTGTTGTCTTTTGGAGCAATAGTAACTTTTTTTAGGGAGAAGTTTTATTACATACACTATAAAATGCGCAATCTTTCTTCCACTGTCTGAAGTTCACAAAAGCTTAATTGAATTCATGCAAAGGTAAATTTGGTTAAATAGATACTGGCACCAGAAATGAAAACTTTTTTACATTGTCTTTGCATGAGCTTTATAATTTTGCCATAAAAAAGTATTTGCTGATGCTTTTCCATTTCTTATCTGATCCCCCATGTTCTTCTTTGAGGGGGCAGCCATATTTGTGCAGCAGTAGGCCATTAGCATTAGAAGCTATAACGGACAGGCTGAGAAGAGACAGTCAGGTTGGCAAAACAGTCAGGTTTAGGAACTTCAAGCAACAATTACTTACAAAACCAGCCCTAACAGTGAAAAAAGATCAACATGACCTATAGGTAACTTTTTATGTAGATTCATAATTTGAAAAGTTGTTTTTTCGTGTCAGTATCACTTTAATACAATTTTGCATTGCGAATATTTTTTCCGTTACCAACTTTTATTACATTCTACCCAATAGTGGTTTAAAAACTATTTTAAATTACTTATTGTACAATCTCTTCCTTGCACTAAACCTATTTGTATATACATGTCTAATTTAGCTGTTTAATATAAGATATATGAATGTATGTATCTGCAAATGGAAAACTCCAAGCCAATGTCATGGTTGTATTTGAATTCAAAAAGTGCTTCCAATATCTCAAAGGCGTCAGGTTACACAAAGCAGCTCCCACTCATGGAGGTTAGATGACCCAAGGGAAAAAGTTACAAATAAGCAGAGTATGTAAGTAAATTATTAGGCCTTACATATAATTTTCAGTGGTTCTTGCTATGTACAGTGCTGATCAAAGCCAGTGTTGCACATATAACTCGCAGCATTTAAACTAAAATTGCTAGAGTAAAGGTGCTTGCAGTGTTCACCATCAAGGTTCTCTACTGACACTCGCTGATGTAAACTTCACCCAGGTACCTGACAAAGGAGCATGTTTTAGCAAAAGGTGTTTAAGTTCCACCAGAATGCAGATATTCTGAGACCAGCCTAGATATGTGACTCGATTTCTTGACATAAAGTCTTCTCCGCTCCACTGTACAGTGCCACAGTCTTCCCTCAGCCCAACAGATCTTAGTATCAGTTGTGTATATATGGGCCAGATAATTATGCTTTGGATTGTGGTAATTTTGTATTTTATTGTGTTTTTACTTTTTGAATTAACCATTATGCCACATTTCAGGTACTCTGTACTTTAAATGTGTGTGTTTATCAATATTATTCTTTCTTGTTTGTCAGAAAATATAAAAATGTAAAACAAAAAATAAAATATCAGAAGCACTGCAAACAGATCTATTTTATATAAGAAGATCAATTTTTACAGGAATAAATATCAATTTTAAAGGCACAATTGTCTCTGAAGATGTTAGCTTATCCTAAAATGACTGTAATATGCGAAATGAATATATAATGTGCTGCCCTAGGGCCTATACTGCAGCTTTTACTGCTACTTTTTTTCTATGCACCTGAATAAATCATTGTAAAAATGTTAATATCCTAATATTAAAACATTGCTACTGTTTAGCATTTCAGTAGTTTGGAAAACCATCTCTCTAACATTATAGTTTTTTCCTTGATTGACGTTACACTAAAAGGTTAAAAGCACCCAAGCATCTATTTATTTAAACAATTTGAAGGACATGTCATTTTTTCCATCTGCTCCTAATCCTGTCTGCACCCATACTGGTGCTTTATATAATATAGACATTATAGACAATGTTCATTACCTTTTGTGCCAACATGTGACAGGGAACTTTCTGGGACTGATTTACTAATACATGAAATTCAAAGATCTAATTGATTGCAGCAAGTAACTGCAATGGTGTTAGTACACTGTAAATAAGCCCCTCTTACTTTTTAATTGCATTGAAAATGTGAATAATTTCTTAACTTATCTTGTTTATTAATATTTATCATCTTTCCACCTACAGATATATAATGTGCAGCATTCTTTCTTGCATTCATACTTTGTTGCATAAAAATTGGCCTCACGTGAGTTATAGCTCTGTGAATGCTGTGATATTAAATGTTTATATTAAAAGTTACTATTTTGTGCATGTGCCCATTCTGCCATGAGCCAGAATGGGCACATGGGTTCTAAGTTTTGCCAACAGGATTAAATATATTAAACAATTTCAATATACTTAGGGGCACATTTATCAAAGTACGATTGGGTCCGAATGGGAAAAAATTTAATTTTTTCTAATTTATAGAACTTTGTGTATTTTCCACAATATTTTCGTTAATTTCTGTGACTTTAACAATCCAGCAGTGGTCCTGGAGGCTGCTATACTAGGCTCGTATGAGGCTCAATCTAAGCTTCCTTACCGAGGCACCTCCCCTTTCTATACCACTACACCCCTCATGGCCACTGTGGTACAGGCCTTCCAGAAATCACAGAAGCTGGTCCATGGCTCGCTCGAGACTTGGTCACCACGGACCCCACTTTGGGGCAATAAGCAGCTCCCACACTTTCACTCTATCCCAGATATTGCAAGATGGGCACAGCTAGGTATCAAAACTCTAGGGGACATTCTTACCGGGGGAGAATGCAAAACATATGACACACTCAGACAAGAGGTGAATCCCCCCCCAGACATGTTTTTTAGATTTCTGCAGTTACGCCATGCCTTTAGTTTTCAATTCCCCGCAAGGCCACTAAGGGTAGCGCAAACAACCATGGAGACCTATCTCCACAGACTGGACCTGTCCAAACCTCTCTCCTGGTTTTACACCATACTGTCTGCCTCAGGCCCTTCCCCTCTGCAGAAAGCCAAAATCAAATGGCAGAGTGACATCCCGGCGCTCGACAACGATATGTGGTCGGATGCCCTTAAGCAAGTGACAGAAATATCAATCTGTATGAGGGACAGATACATTCAGATAAAATTTTTAAACAGAGCGTACCTAACCCCCTACCGCCTGGCCAAAATTTATGAAAATGTGTCTGACCAATGCCCCAAGTGCAGAAGCGATGTTGGCACTCTGTTCCATGTTTTCTGGTCCTGCCCAGTGATACAGAGATTCTGGGGGGAGGTTCTACAGTTCCTCAATAAGAAGCTTGCCTTCCCAAACATACGCTCCCCTGAACTCTGTCTGCTAGGACTAACCGGTGACCTGCACCTCCACCCCTACTCTAGACTGTGCTATTTGCAGCTGCTTTACTACGCTAAGAAATCCATTCTAATGCACTGGAAGTCTCTAGATCCTCCTCCTCTCCAATTTTGGCGGAAATTGGTGGATGATTCCCTTCCCAGTCAGAAACTGACCTTTCTAGCTAGAGGGTGCTCGGAGAAATTTAATGCCGTATGGGGCTCGTGGCTGGACCTATAAATTTGGTGATTATGGAGGATCATTAGCCCTGTGCAACCAGAACTGGTACTTTAGCCTCACCCCCCCTCTTTTTTCTGCTTATCTCTCCTCTCCTCTCTACTCTGTTTTTTCTCTTGTTCAATTGTTTGTAAATATAAAATATGCAAAATAAAATCTTAAAAAAAAAATTTCTGTGACTTTTTCGTCCTTTGTGTCAGTTTGTGCAACAAAATCGTATTTGTCGCAACGACTACGAAAGTTTCAGAATTCATTCAGGCTTCGGTTTCATGACTTTCTTTTGGCCAGGTTGGAGCTGCAAAGTGCCATTGAGTCCTGTGGGAGGCTTCCAAAATCATGCACTGAAGGCTCAAAGTCAGAAAGTTTTTTGCGCCGTTTATGGTCATTCGGATACGAACATTTTGTAACTTTTGGATCGTACCATGATATTTTCGTACAAATTTTAGCGCAATTAACAAATTCAGATTTTTAGCCATTTTGTCACAGAGTAAATCTCGAAAAACTTTAACTTTTAGTGCAAAACAATCAGAATGGGGGAAAAAAATCCAACCCTTAGTAAATGGCCTCCGAATCGATGAAATTAATTGTTTTTTCTAATTCGATTACCGTTCATTATGAGACATTAAAGATATACACCAGCTGTAAAGAGTGTTCAGCTCCATTTTGACAATGCTTTCTAAATCAAATGGAAAACACTCCCCATTTTCAAAATGGGCTTATTCATGTGGGCTTATGTTATGTAGGAAAAAGTGCATAAACACTAATTCAACTTCCAAAAATAAATATAAATATGTATATTATATATATTTACATAGACATACCTGATTCCAAAGATTGGTAGTGAGTCATGGTAGTCTCTGTCTATAGGAACCCTTTCCCTACTCCCTTAGGCTGGCAGAGACATAAATCCCTTCCTCACCTTGTACAACTGTTATACAAAGGATGGAATTTATGCACCACCCACTGAGGAAAGCAAACGGACTACACATCCCAAAATCCATCACTTTACAACGGAACAAGGCAAGGGAATGGTTGAATGAATTCACCGGCATAAATGGGTCGAAAAATGGTACTTATGAGTAAAAAATGTTATTGGTAACTTTCTTTACAACAGGCATCCTCAAACTACAGCCTGCGGGCTGGATCCGGACCCCCAAGGTAATTTAGCTGCCCCCCACTGCGTCTTCACCCCTGCCAGTGGCGGCCAGGTAAATTACTTTGGGTGGCTGGATCCCCTGCCACAGCAGGAGCCAGTAGTTTGTCCTTTTACTTCTGCTTGCCTGAACTGGGTATGTTTGTGCATACCGGAGCCTTTTCTTTTGGCTCTGGTTGCAATCCTGCCAGTTCCTGTGAACTCTCTGCAAGTTCCCTGTCATTGCTGATCACTTCGCACTCCCGGGTCTGGCTTGTGCGCACTTGGTAACACCAGCCCTGGCTGGGAGCTGGGAGAGGGAGGACAGAGTGGGTAGCAGGGGAGCTGGGAGTGTGGGAGGACAGGGCAGTTGTTTGACCCCACAGCAGGCAGCGAGAGTGGCCTGTAGTTTGAGAACTATAGTGCGGCCCCCCAACAGTCTGAGGGACCATGAACTGCCCCCCCCATTTAAAAAGTTTGAGGACCCCTGCTTTACAATAACAGTGTTAGGTGCTAAATTAAAGGCCGTATTGCAACTGTTGAAATGCCATACACAGCAACTGTTAGGCTTGATAGCACATTAATAGCACATTGAGCTAATTTGCCCATTCTGTTTAAATTAATTCAAGAAGCACAAGGTGCAGAATGCTCTGCCACAAATAAGCTCTGTACCTAACATTAGAGATGTAGCGAACTGTTCGCCGGAGAACTAATTCGCACGAAAATCGGGTGTTCGCAAGTTCGCAAGTTCGCAAACTTTTAGCGAAGTTCGCAATTTTGGGTTCGCCTTAGCTGGAGCCAAATTATGACCTCTCACCCCAGAGCCAGCAGATACATGGCAGCCAATCAGGCAGCTCTCCCTCCTGGACCACCCCCGGACCACTCCCTTCCATATATAAACCGAAGCCCAGCAGCCATTTTACATTCTGCCTGTGTGTGCTTGATGAGTTAGCATAGGGAGAGAGCTGTGCAGGGGTTTGAGGGACAGTTTAGGTAGCTTTGCTGACTAGTAATCTACTTTCTACTGCTCTGTATGTAGCTGCTGTGGGCAGCTGTCCTGTGCTGATCTCATCTGCTGTAACCCAATAGTCCTTGTAAGGACTGCTTTTATTTTCTGATTACTGTTACTCTTCTTTTCATTGTGTACTGCAGCTCCGTCTGTGTGTGTTGGAGACAGGTGTGCTGCTCATAGTGGTGCACTAAGCACCAACCACACATTCACATCATTTTTTTTTATTTGTGTTTTTTTACTTTGCTACTGTAATTTATGTAGATGCCAGACGTTATAAAGCAGTTTATTACACAAGTTTAGAAATGTAGTGTGATTTCTGCCCTTTACAGCACAAAACGCAACACTGTGTCAACAACGTATTTTTCAGAGAAATTTTTGCCCTTGATCCCCCTCCTGCATGCCCCTGCCCAGGTCGTGGCACCCTTTAAACAACTTTAAAATCAGTTTTCTGGCCAGAAATGGCTTTTCTTGGTTTTAAAGTTCGCCTTCCCATTGAAGTCTATGGGGTTCGCAAAGTTCGCAAAAGTTCGCACTTTTTGGCAGAAGTTCGCAAACGGGTTCGCGAACTTTTTTTGTGAGGTTCGCTACATCTCTACCTAACATCTGCTTTTGCACGTTACACCTAAGGAAACTCTGTTTTCTAGTATAGGTATGGGATCTGTTATCCAGAATGCTCGGGACCTGGGGTTTTCTGAAAAGAGATCTTTCAGTAATTTGGATCTCCATACCTTAAGTCTTAGTTCAGATCAAGTACAAGGTAGTGTTTTATTATTACAGACAAAAAGAGTAAATTCATTTTTAAAAATTAGAATTATTTGCTTATAATGGAGTTCATGGGAGATGGCCTTTCTGTAATTCGGAACTTTCTGGATAATGGGTTTCCAGATAAAGGATCCCATACCTGTACAATAACATGCAAATGTGCTCCCATGTCCGGTCTGTGGGTTGCTCCATACCTTGCACGTAAAAATTGTACCCATTTGCACACAATTTATTTATGACTCTAATGTCTACCACAAACCTGAGGGGCTTGGCTATAACTATGGGGCCCATTTACTAATGTTCCTTTTCACAATTCATGTTTTTTGGCACTAAAAATTTTTTCATGAAAAAAACACATTTTGGGGCATTTATTATGCACCAAAATCATGAAAAACACTTATCTAAAACGTCACCATCTAAGAGCTGTCAAGGTCATGTAGAAGTCAGTTATAGTTGCCCTATGCAATATGTAACAATATTTAATTCTTGGTTTTAGAGGGTTTTCAGGGATTTTTTTTCGTTTGTAAGTCCATGAAAAAAATGTAAAAATGTATTCAAATCGTTTTTGTGTTCTTTTCATGTTCACTCCACAATTTTACTTGTGTTTTTAGTATTCAGATCTTTTCATTTTTAGACATTCATGGTTTTAGTGGAAATGTGTATATACGTGTTTCAAGAACCTCTGAAACCACAAAATAATGTTGATAAATGTGCCTCTGTTTTGTAGTATTCAGAATGATTCTTAGGAGAATGAACTCTGTGAATGTTGAAACTTAACACTTTTTGTATGTCGTCATTTCTAGTATATTCTGGCAATGTTGAGCCAAGAAAGTGGGAGGGAGAATAGAGGCTTATTTATCAAAATCAAAAGTATTTTATCAAATCAAATAAACTCAAAATTCTACCAAACTTGATTGTCGACTTACTTCAAATCTAAAAAAAAAAATCAAATGCATCGAATTTTTATCCTACTTGTCATTTTCAATGGGTCTACAAACTCTCAAAAATACTTGAAAAGCTCGAATGGAAAAAAAATGACTTATATTTTGTCAAGGACAACTTCCATTGACTTCTATATGAACTCTGAAGTTTTTCAAAATTTTTGCAGCCAATAAATATTGAACAGGCACAATTATAATTGATATGAATAATTATAATCTGCCCCTTAGTAAAATTATTATTATTATTATTTGGTAAATTGACATTTAAAGCAATGAAAACCAATTATTTTAGCAACATTGTTTACTATTTCTTCTGTAACATAACCAGCTTCCTTTATAAACACAAATGCATAAATTATCAGTTATTGGTATTAAAATATGCAGTGATTCTAAAGTACCACAGGGTGGTAGGAGATACATTTCTACAAACAATCTTGTTAAATTTACTGCTTACTTCTTCATTCATTAAATGCTATTTTAGTGTCTTTCATTGAGGTATGCTGTTACATTTTATAATGCGGTATAATTCTTATAAACCCACAAAAAATACAAACACACTATACAACATATATTTGTTTCCCCATAGAAAAGTTTAGGTGCATATGTGCTTACATTTTGGGCAGTGTCAGGCCAAGCCGGCTGGGGGCCCTAGACAACCTGCTCGGCTTGGCCCGACTTCCCCCCACCAACCCCCCCTGTGTGTGCAAGCGCGCATGCGCAAACTAGCATAAGATGCACGCACAAAGGGCAGCAGGGTTGCTGGGCCTGCTGGCAGGGGGCACTACAGTGAGGGGGAAAGGGTCTAGAACTAGAAGTCAGTGAAAGAAGAGGTACTCTTCTGCCTACCCTTAGTTCCAGCCCTGATTTTGGGTGCCTTTAGAAATGTCTATAAGGCACACAATTGGTTGAAATTTAAAAATATTGTTTATATTTATAAGACATTTCCTTTACATTGCCCTATTCATCAAGCTCTCCTTTGGAAACTGGTTAAATGTTGAAATATCTTTGCCAAGATGTATTCTCCTATTAGTATTTCACATTTGACAAAATCCCATTGGGCAGAATTAAAAACAAACTCTGTATGAAAGAGAGAATCCTCTGGTAGTTTTTAGTCTCTGTTAATATTCTGATAGATTTTATTCAAATAGGATTTCTGCAGCATTTCATTTCTGCGGCAACTTTTCCTGTATTAAATTGACAAACCCTTACTTGAAACTTTCAAAGTTGCAACATTACTATTTTTATGTTTTAAAAAACGACCCCTAATGTAGTGAATAAATGTTGAAGGATTCATTATAGAAATAGCATAACATTGTATCAAAAATAGCATTTTGCACAGAAACGAGAGGCAGTTTCATGCTAAAGGATAGGGGCACATTTATCAAAGTAGGACAGGTCCGAAATACAAAGGTTACAAATTTTGCGTATTTTCTGCGACTTTTTCGTACATTAGCGCAACTTTTTCATACTTTGCAACAAAAAGCGTGACCAAAAAGCGCGACAAAATCGTATTGTTGCTCTGAGTACGAAAGTTTCGGATTCATTAAAACTTCAGTATCGTGACTTTCCTTTGGCCAGGTTGGAGCTGCAGAGTGCCATTGAGCCCTATGGGAGACTTTCCTTGGGCCCGGTTGGAGCTGCAGAGTGCCATTGCCATGGAGCTTCCTTGACTGGGGAGCAGACTTTGCCTATGGACTTGGCCGGTTGGAGCTGCAGAGTGCCATTGAGCCCTATGGGAGACTTTCCTTGGGCCAGGTTGGAGCTGCAGAGTGCCATTGAGCCCTATGGGAGACTTTCCTTGGGCCAGGTTGGAGCTGCAGAGTGCCATTGAGCCCTATGGGAGGCTTACAAAATCATGCACAGAATGATCAGAAAGTCAGAAAGGTTTTCCCACCGTTTACGATCTTTCAGATATGAAAATTTTGTGACTTTCGGATCAATACGATATACGATATTATCATGACTACTACGATTTTTTCATAAACATTTTCATGATATTTGCAATATCATCAGAAATTATCATATCTAATCCGAGTTTTATCCAGTTTGGGATTTGAACTCGTACTTTGATGAATCAGCCCCATAGAGTGAAATACGAATGCATGTCATATACATAGCAGCACATTTATTAAAACTCTAACATTTCTCATTTTTTTATTTTTAAAAATTCGAATAAACTAATTTCCTTAAATATCTGACATTTACTTAAGCATCTGAACTGAAAAAGTCTGTGCAAGGAAGAAGTTGCGGAAAAGTCGCAAAACTTAATTGTCACACCAAAACCTCTACTTTTTCAGATTCTAAAGTTTCAAAGCAAAAGAAGGATCCCCCATAAAAGGAAAGGGATATCTGCCATTAAAGCAGACCTGTCACTGAGACATAAAAAGTTGCGTAATTTCCAAAGCAAACATGAAACCCAAATTACTTTTTTTTATTTACACATCCATACCCATTATAAAGGCATTTAAAAATCCCAGCTGCCCCACCTCTTTGCCCCCCCCTCCCCTGGCAGCAGCACAAACAAAGAGACACAGAAGGAGGGAGGGGATTTCCCTGCTCCTGCTGAGTAAAGCCTGTCAGTCAGTGCTGTGACCACTTCCTGTGGGAGACTGAAGGACACTCCCATGTCTCATTTTGCTCTGGCTTCAGACTTGAGTGGTTGTCTCTAGAGATGTAGCGAACTGTTCGCCGGCGAACTAATTCGCACGAAAATCGGGTGTTCGCAAGTTCGCAAACTTTTAGCGATGTTCGCAATTTTGGGTTCGCCTTAGCTGGAGCCAAATTTTAACCTCTCACCCCAGAGCCAGCAGATACATGGCAGCCAATCAGGCAGCTCTCCCTCCTGGACCACCCCCAGACCACTCCCTTCCATATATAAACCGAAGCCCAGCAGCCATTTTACATTCTGCCTGTGTGTGCTTGATGAGTTAGCATAGGGAGAGAGCTGTGCAGGGGTTTGAGGGACAGTTTAGGTAGCTTTGCTGAGTCTGACTAGTAATCTACCTTCTACTGCTCTGTATGTAGCTGCTGGGGACAGCTGTCCTGCTGATCTCATCTACTGTAACCCAATAGTCCTTTTTATTCGCTTTTATTTTCTGATTACTGATTACAACAACGTATTTTTCAGAGAAATTTTTGCCCTTGATTCCCCTCCTGCATGCCACTTTCCAGGTCGTGGCACCCTTTAAACAACTTTAAAATCAGTTTTCAGGCCATAAATGGCTTTTCTAGGTTTCAAAGTTCGCCTTCCCATTGAAGTCTATGGGGTTCGCAAAGTTCACAAAAGTTCGCACTTTTTGGCAGAAGTTCGCGATGGGGTTCGCAAACTTTTTTTGTGAGGTTCGCTACATCTCTAGTTGTCTCTGCAGCTCTCATACAATGGCAGTTTTAGGAGGTAAAATGCTTTCAAAACATCTTTCTGCATCATTTCACATTTTGAGGGAGGATGAATATTATAACTGAATATGAACTTTATATAAAATGTCTCCTTTAAGCACCATATGCTTGTTAAGTACCTTATAATTGTGTTAAGACAATGTTAATCTGTTTTGATAAATGCAAATCATTAAAGAACTTTAAATTGTTGTTTTTATGGAACTCAAATTCTCAAATTGTAAAAAAAAATTCTGATATACATCCTAGATAAAATGATATAAATTCTGCTCTATTTAGAATCCATATACAGAAAAAAATTTGTGTATTTGTGTATCCTAATCATTTCATTTTCAGTCATTTGGGGCTACTTTGTTTTGCCTCCAATAAGGATTCATTCTATCTTAGTTTGGATCAACTGTAAGGTACTGTTTTATAATAATAGAGAAAAAGGCAATAGTTTGTAAAAATGTAAGTTATATTATTAAAATGGAATCTATTGGAAATGGCCTTTCTGTTATGCAGAGCTTTCTGGATAAAAGGCTTCTGGATAATAGAGCCCATATCTGTACTAATAAATCAGGGGCAATATCCAATTCCCTTTCTTTTAGTAAAATCAAGCCTATGCCTGTATTTTAATAAAAATACTTTTTAGATTTTTAAGCCTGGTTTGGGGTGTGTCATTGGAAGTGCCTGCTATATCTATAGTTAGAAAAATCAAATGAAACATGGAGTACTGGATCTCAAAATTGGCTTAATGTTCAAACATCATACTAAATTACATGAAATTAGATGGAAAAATGTAGATTTGTTATGCATGCCATATAATGAAAGGCCAGGTTATACTTCATCAACACTCTAGGCTATCATTTACAGTACATTAGACAAGTATAATACATTTCAGTGCTGCCATGGTGAGTAGTAATGAGCGAATCTGTCCCGTTTTGCTTCGCCAAAAAAATTTGCGAATCTTTCAAAAGATTCGCGAAACAGCAAAAAATTTGCGAACCGGAGAAAATGATGCGTGGCAACAAAAACTTGTCGCCTGCGACTATCCTTTTGTCGCCCGCAGCTATTCTTTTGTCGCGCAGCTATTCTTTTGTCGCCCGCGGCTATTCTTTTGTCGCGCCGCTATTCTTTTGATGCCCGCGACTATTCTTTTGACGCGGGCGACAATTTTTGGACGCGCAGCGAATTTTTCCGTGGCGATTTTTTTCATCCATTTCATGAAACAATCCGCCAATGGCAAACCCCGGAAATTCACTGCGAATCCAAGCCTGGTGAAAAATTTCGCCCATCACTAATGGTGAGCTATACTAGCTTGCATGTTTAGTAAAAGGTATTTATGAATATATGATATTCTATTTCTATCGTTTAATTCTGAATACAGCACTGCCTCAACTGTATTGTATATAGACAGGGTGGTAGGTTGGCAGCATCTAGGCTTCCCCTGGAACATGCTCAACATGTGTTTCACTTAGACATGCAATAAAGGAATTGCCAGTGGCCACAAGGCTCTGAGAAACTCTATAGTTTGGAGCAGATTTACTAGAACTCTAATTTTTCTCATTTTTTTTAATTCGAATGAACACATTTCCATGAACGTTTATCAAAAAGTCTGAACAGAAAAAGCAGTTGTAGGTAAAAGAAAACTTTGAATTTTTCAAATTGTTGCATGAAAACTGCAACTTTTTTGTATTGTCACACAAAAGCCAGCATCAAAAATCCAAAAACCTTTTAAAGATTTGAAGGAAAGAAAGATATTCCAGGAAAGGGACATCTGTCTCTGACATCTACATGATCTCATCAAGCTTTAGATGGCGCATTTTTGGATTTGGAATTGTTGCAGAGTTGTCTCATAGTAAATCTGTAAAAAGTTGCAAATTTCTTTTTATCTAAAAAATGTGATTTGAGAAAAAAAAAATCCCCTTACTGTCTGCCTGTGACACAGCTTGAACCACCAATCCCATGAGTGCAGGCAGGATTTGCAAATTAACTGTCTTTTAATATATGCTATGCTTCAGTCTGGCAATTCTTTTTTTCACATATTTTCTTTTTTATGTAGGGTACAAGCAGTGAAGAAAGGACATTATTATAACCCTTTATTTACAGAGTGTTTATATATTCAAACATTCAAACACTCATTCAAAATGCTTTTAACAAGTCTATACTTAAAAAACCTCCTTTGGATCCTACACTTTCTCCAATGAACTCTTACACTATCTAACATCTAACTTGACCCACTTCAGTCTGGCTTCTGCCCCCACCACTCTACAGATACCAGCCCTCACTTAAGTTCTTTCTAATCAATCCTTCAGTGTTTCCCATACAGCCTCCACATCCTCTTTCAGTTGGGTTACCGTCTTGCACACCTTCTATTTTTAATCTATACCACTGGTCTTGGTCAGCTAATCAGCTCATTTGTGTTTCAGTATCATTTATATGCAGATGATACTCAAATTTACCTCTCTTCTTCAGACCTGCCCTCACTCTTAGCTTATGTCACTGACTATCTGACAACAACTTCAGGATTCATGTCTTCTCATTGCCTAAAAATCAACATGGACAAAACTGAACTCTTCTTCCAACTTTGTTTCCCTGCCTGATATCACTGTTAGCATGTAAAATATTAATATAACCCCAGTTCCACAAGTTCGCAGTCCTTTGATTCATTCCCCATATTCAAACACTCAATAAATCCTATCACTTTTACCTAAAAAATATCTCACATATTCGACCCTTCCTCACATGAGACTGACAAAATTCTCATCCACATCCTTGTCACCTCATTTAGACTACTGTAACTCACTGCTCTGTCTAAACTGATCCCACTCCAATCCATAATGAACAGTGCCACCAGACACAGACTTATACATCTCTCCTTCAACTTCACAAGTGCTGCTCCTTGCTGCCTGTGTACTTACCTACAAAGCATTTACTATTGCCAAACCACTATATATATATATATATATATATATGTGGCACTTCCTCTTCAGTTTCACCTGAAAACAGGGCAGATGTTGCTGGGATCCCAGTAAAGGAAAGGCCCCAAGGGTATGGGGCCCTTGGTGAAGGTGGGATACAGGGTCCCATGAATGAGATATAGTATTAAATAGTGACAGGTGTTGCTCCAATACCAGCAAGTCTGTTAGGGTTAAACTAAAAAAACATTCAAAATATAAAACAGCACTAGCGCTAAATACAATATGTAACTGATATTTACAAAGATAATTATAAATGTGGATATGTTACATATAATTCCACTGGCTCACTTATACTTATTCTTCCATTGAGTCTGGCAGCAACCTTTGGTCAAAGGGGAGGAGACTTAGCAACTGTGTGCTAAATAGGATGTGTTTGAAGCTTGTTGTACCCTGATTGTATCTAATATGTAAACTACACAACATCCTTAAAAACACAAGTCACAATGTATATATAAAATATATGCATATTGTATAGAAATAGATATGATGCAAGTAAGTCTCCCTGAGGTAACAAAGAGTTATGTTCATGACACTTACCTTTATGCACTTTTCTTTGTATGTGAATCCCTGCATTTTCAGAGATACTGCCTGGGCCCATGTATCAATGTTGGCAGCACAAAGCTGCAGGGTACATACAGTATTTGAACATGTGTTAATTGTGCTGTAACTATTTTATATATCCTGTGACTGGCCCTTTATGTGGCAGCAGTGCTGGGGTAAAGCTATTCAAACTGAATTTCTAATAAGTTATCTAAGAAGAGTTTAACAAAGTGATCACCAAGGAGCCTGCCTTGGATATATTAATTTTTGAGCTATTCTGAAGCTTTATTTCACTGACAATTAGAATCTGCCTGCAAATGTCTTTATTACTCAAGTTTATTATGCTTGTCTGCTCGGTACTTTTTTCTTCATTTTATTTCTGCTTGTTTACATATCTTCATCACTGCTCTCAACTACAAAATTTTGTACATCCATCAACTACCTCAAGAAAATACATCTGGGCCAAATATATATATATACATCTAGACTGTCTCAGCACTCCTAACATACAAAATGGCAAAAATGCATGCAAGAAAAAAGTGAATTAACAACCCTACAGGCATCAAGGGAAAATACCTGAAAACAGGACCCATTTGGTCACAGTGTTTGTACAAACATGCAGAAGCCCATGCGCCCCATCAAGGCAGTGCCCATCGCATCAGTGCTAAACTAATTTAAAAGCGATGTATCCAATACTTGCTATTTAACCCTCTTAAATGCTGAGCTATTGGGCAGTCCTTAAGGGGTGGGAATAATGGCAGACATTAAAGAAGTAACCACCTCCATGTACTATATACACATTCAATGGTAATGTCGCTCATCCAACAATTCAAGAGACAAGTTTGGGTGCACGAGACCTGGTTAAACTGTATACATCTAAATGCACAAGATATATAGTATATATACTATCTAAAATTTTGAAGTCTAAATAGTAATGCATTCTAATTCATTTTATATGGCAGCATTAAAAACAAATCTATTCTGTGTCAAAATGAATTAATAATCAACCAACCAACCCTGTAACAGGAGCTACTATGACAGATTTACCCTAACCTTTGACAAATGTTTTAATATCCCCTGATCTCAGCTTATTCACAGCAACCTAGTGTACACTGAGATCCACTAATAATATCAAAGATTAGGAAACTTGGAACAGTATTACTAAAAAGCTACTAAACCTTTGGGCTGGTACAGTATATATAGTTAGTTTTTGTATTTATTTTTTAGACTTTAACACCCATATGTAATAAAAGGCACTAAGTTTGCCCAGGAACAGTAACCCATAGCAACCAATAAGATGTTTGCTTTTAAACAGGTGACGAGTAAATGCTACTTGCTGATTGGTGGCTATGGGTTACTGTTCCTGGGCAAATTTAGTGCCTTTTATTACATATGGGGGTTAAAGTCTGGAGACCCTATACCTAGATAGTTCAGAATTACAGAAAGGCAATTTCCCATATAGTCTATTTTAAGCAAATTGTTTTATTTTTGATTATATATTTTTTTGATATAATAATAAAATACTATCTTGTACTTCATGGTAAATACATTTTGTGACATAATAATCCCATTGAGTTTAGTTCCAAACATTACAAATAATAAATCCCATACCTGTATACTAAAAGGAACAGTAACACCAAAAATATATATATTTTTTTAAAGTAAATAAAATATCATTTACTATTGCCCTGCACTGGTAAAAGTTGTGTGTTTACTTCAAAAAGACTACTATAGTTTGTATAAATAAGCTGCTGTGTAGCCATAGGAGCAGCCATTCAAGATGGAAAAAGGAGAAAGAGCACAGGTTAAATAGCAGATAACAGATAAGCTCTATAGAATATAAAGGGAATCTATGCAACTTATCTGTTATCACAGCTTTGCTTCAGAAATACAACTATAGTTTATATAAACAAACACACAGCCTTTTCAAGCGCAGGACAACGGTACATAATATATTATTACTTTGATACACTTTTCATTTTTTGGTGTTACTGTTCTTTTAATCACTATTAGGTACATCAAATGAAACACGTTTTTCACAATTGAAACAAGAATAAAAAAACCCTGAGAAAACAAATACATAGCAAAGTAAATAATTAGTCTTTCTTACTGAAACCAATTTGCACCTTCTCAATCACCAGTTTGAAAGCCTAAAGCAAATAAAAGCATGATACGTTATTAGCCTTTAGTGGGTAATGAATCATGAAGCTAAGATACATTTATGCAACTAAATAATAGTGGAGGTTGACCTAAAAATACATTATCAAATTATTTAAAAAATGGTAAAATAAGAATTTCCAACTTGAATTTGGAACTTTATTAATACAGAATGTTTGAAAGCATCTCAACAGAATACATGTACGTGGTTTACTATTTTTGTTATGTAAACTTTATTCTTTTGGTTTTGGTTTTTAGTCACTTTTGCTGTCACTTGATTCCTTGGATCAAGGACCTCCGATACCAAGCAGTGGTGGAATGTTAGACTAGAAAAGGGGAAGATGAACAGGAATTTGCTTTAAAAACAAAGAGTTAGGAGGTGATTGATAGTGATGAACAAATCTGTCACTGGCAGCTTTGGTGTGGTGTTCAGTGTCATGGTGCGCGCCAGAATGTGGCGACGCGGGCATGTGTCTGGATTGTCGCCACTCGCAGACACATGGCGAATTGTCTCGCCGCAAAGAAATGACACGGCGCGCATGCGCATTGTGTATAAGGAACGCTGCAACCTCTTTGCGAAGTGATCGCTGTTTGCCTGCAACCGACACTGAGCATTGTTTTCCTGCCTGATTTCCCGTGTACCCGACCTAACCTGACTTGATCCTGTTTTGTCTGCCGCCTGAACTGACCCACTTGCCTGTCGCTTTTACGCTTTTATCTTCTGATTCTGTTTTTGATGCTAGATCTACCCATGGCACTCCTGCCACTCCTCCACAGGTACCAGTCCTGGCTCTACCTCCAGTGACTGTCCTACTCTGTGGAAGGTGTAGGTAAGGCTAACTGCCTTCTGTGTTCCTTCTGAGAAGACATGCCAACCCTTAAAGGTACAGTGACATCGTGATACCTGTTTTGCTTCGCCGAAAAAAGTTTTTGACATGTGACAATTTTTTTACGTGCACGTACAAAAAAATGATGCATGCAACCTTTTTTTGACGATTGGTGAATTTGGTTGTGCATTTCGCGAAAAAATCCGCAAATACCTGCCAAATTATTTTGCCCATCACTAGTGATTGATCAAAGTTCGAATTAACATTTTTTCACGATTTGAATTACTTATGCTAAAAATCCCTAGATTCAAATTATGGATATAAAAACTTGAATGTTTAATATTCATTAGGTGTAAAAAATCTAAAAATTCAAATATAAAACTTTGGCATCTTAACGCTTGTGAGTTTATGGTGAAGTCAATGGGAGTTGTCCTAGACAAAATCAAGTCATATACAGTTGAGCTCCAAACATCTCCGGACACGATATGCTGCTAAAACCAGGTCTTTATTGTTCCATCTAAAAACTAGACGCCTGACGCGTTTCGTGCGCGCACGCACTTACTCATAGACAATATCAAGCCATATTTTTTTATACTTTTCTTCAAGTTTGTCAATTCACATATTGGAGGTATTTGAGGTTTTTTTTCAATCGAGTTTTACATTTTCTGATTTTGTAAAAAATAAGCAAACATTTGAGTTTTTCTAAAATGCGAGTTTTTTTGATGTAGAGGAAGTAGAAGTAATAGTGGTCATGATACTAATTTTGTCCTAATTAATTGAATTATATATTGCTCTGCAGAGAGACACAATAAAAGGAAAATAATTTTCGTAAATACAGATTAACATAAAATAAACATTATAGAGAATACACTTTATCAATAGCAAATCAAAATGTATTTTTATGGAAATTCTCTTTTTGCTTTTATGTTTCATATAACTGTAGTTCCTAAAAAAGCTATTATTGTTGTTACTATTTTTAAATTTTTTCTCCTCAGTAATTGCTGTAGCGCTAATGATCTAGTATATTTTTATTTTTAGGAGATGTGGTGGACAAGTGAAAATTGTTTTCCTAAGGATTACAAAAATAAATCAGTATCTAACTGTAGATTCTGCTAAATGTATCTCTGGAAAAAAAACACATATATTCTCTTGGTGACTGACCCAGCTATTCAGACATTCTGCAACTATTTACTTTCCTTTATACACAATTTCCTTAGACTCATGATGAATAGAAGTTGCCCAGAAAAGTTTCCCCTAATAAAACTGCAGCACAACTTTTTTGACAGCCCCAATCATTTATAACACAACAAATGAACCTGTGCAAAAGCTGAAATAACTAGGATAAAGCGTGTTATCTACTGTGTCATTTAAATATTGGCTTGTACAAAATTTCACCCTACTGAAAAGGTTAGCCATTTGTCTCTGAAATTACTTTTTTTTAGAATTTTTTTTCTTGCACAAATCCAATTTGTGATAGAACGTACCATAATAATGTTTTGTAGCTGTTTAGTGATAGTTGCATGATGATCTCTGTTGACTTATATTTATATTTGTGTTATTTGAATTTAAGTGCTCTAGTGATAGCTTGAATTTATCATTTAATAAGTGCATTTCTCCAGAGACAAGAGAAGTCCTATGTTATTCGAAAGGGATGATAAAACAAAGACCTATATATTTATTTGCATTGAACTTTTTCTAACATGTAACTATAGGCATCATCAAAGTAATCTTTTGCTGTTAGTGATGAGTGAATCTGTCCCGTTTCGCTTCTCGAAATGGCGAAAAATTTGCGAAACGCCGAAAATGTTGTGCGGAAAAAAAATTGTCGCCTGCGACTATTCTTTTGACACACTACTATTCTTTTGACGCCTGTGACTATTCTCAAGACTATTCTTGCGACAATTTGGACGTGCGACTATTCTTTTGATGCCTGCGACTATTCTTGCGATAATTTGGACGTGCAACTATTCTTGCAACAATTTTTGGACACATGGCGACTTTTTCTGCTACAAATTTTTTCATCCGTTTCACGAAATCCGCCAATGGTGAAATGCAGAAATTTGCCACAAACCCATGCCTGGCAAAACATTTCACCCATCACTACTTGCTATCCTTTCCAGCAATCGCAACACATAGAAAGGTTTTGTGTTTCTGCCATTAAGAATGGGGGAAAATGAGTATCAGAATATTACTTATAAATTATATAGTTTTTAATTCTCTCCACTCCCACTAAGAATGAGTTAATAGGTTGGGATAATTTTGTGGGTGAGTGTTTATGACGTCTTTATCTCCCCTGGGTGATTCTCTCATTTTCCCCCATTCTCCCCATATTTGCACCTTCTTTTTAAGATTAACTAACATTTACTAAAGTAATAATTAATGATTTTGATAGCATAAACACGTATAGGAATTTGGATACACTTGCTGATTAGTCCGATTGTTACAGTGTACATATTATGAAATCATTTCTACTATGACCTTTGTTGGTCAAGTGGTTTCTTAACTAATTTATAATTAATTGTTATTTTGAGTATTTATGATGGCTATTTTTAATGGTATTAAAATAAAAGTTAAATCTTAATGGCAGAAACACAAAACCTTTCTATGTGTTGCAATTTCAGGAATTTAGGTGGAAAACACCTTGGGGCTGATTTACTTACCCACGAACGGGTCGAATGGAGTCCGATTGCGTTTAAAAAAGTTGCGCATTTTGCGTAGCGTTAAAACTTACGCGAAAAGTTGCGCATTTTTCGTAGCGTTAAGTTTTAACGCTACGAAAAATGCGCAACTTTTCGCGTAAGTTTTAACGCTACGCAAAATGCGCAACTTTTTACGCAACTTTCGTAATGGATACGAAAAACTCGCGTTTTTACGCAAAAATCGTATTGGATCCGAAAAATTCGTACAGAATCCGAAAAAATCGCAAAACATACGAAAAAGTCGCAAAATATTCGTTTTCAAGTCGGAACTTTTCCAATTCGGGTCGGATTCGTGGGTTAGTAAATCAGCCCCCTTGTGTATGCCAAACCTGGGAAATAACTTTATGGATTAAGCACACGTTTTCTTTCCCCTCGTTTTTGCTTATTTATCCTTTCCAGCTCCTGTAATTAGTTGTCAGTTTGAAAGCTGGTGGCAAATTAATTCCTTCAGATGATTACACATATATTCTTTAGATACAGAATTATGTTCATAGATAGTTTGTCTGTAAACAATTATTGGCAAAAATGTTATGAAAATATTGTAGACCTGGATCTATAATAAGGCTAATAAATAGGGAATGAGTCAACTGAATGTTCTATGAATCTGTTATTTCATATAGAAAAACAGCTATAGTTCTTCCTGCTTTTCCTTAAAAAGTAAGCATAAAGAATGATGTATTTTTAGAATCCCCTATTAACTTCTTGGAATTTGTCTAGTCACAGCAGGAGGAAAGGAAATAACTATCTCTTAGTTTTCCACTGCAAACCCTGTGATCTTCACCCCTGTTGTCATTGCACCCTTACAATAAAGGAGTTTATTACACAGTGAAGTACAGTGGGTGGGATGACTCTCTACTATCACAATGACTTCACTCTGAATCAGGTAGATGGGGGTGATTGTAAAATAAGTTCATGCTCCATGTGAACTATTTTAACAAAACCTACAGAAATCATTTACCTTAGCCACTGTATAATGTGCCATGCTGTTTGTCATGCTAAGATGTATAAATGTAGAATGGAAGGAGTCTGTGCATCATGTAAATGTATGACATCATTTTCAAGATGCCTTATTCAAATGTATCACTTATACTTCTTGGTTAATCAAAGGGAAAATATAAAAGGGAATGCTGCAAAAAAAGAACAACTTTAAATGTTTTTTAAATTAAAACTAAAGGTGACCTAAGGGCATCCGGATTTGAAATCCGGCGCTGCTCTCAGTACAATCTGGATCTCCCCTTCACTTCTAAAACAATGCACGACACATTGTTGGGTAATAATATATGTATATGGTATAAAAGAGAATTGTATAGCACTATTTAACTAGACACTTAACACCTTTTTTAAGATGGGTTGCTTAAACTTTGGATTACCTTCAGATAAAGCACTCAAATGTGGCAGCCATTAACCCTGCTGCTCAACTCTGCATTGGTCCCTCAGGTAAGGAGTCCCTTTTGGGAGTATAGGTGATGAGGTTCAAGATCAGGCCTATGCAGGACCTTAATCTACATCAGTGATCCCCAACCAGTGACTTGTGAGTAACATGTTGCTCCCCAACCCCTTGGATGTTGCTCCCAGTGGCCTCAAAGCAGGTGCTCATTTTTACATTTCTGGTTAGGAGGCAAGTTTTGGCTGCATAAAAACCAGGTATAATGCCAAACAGAGCCTTCTGTAGGCTGCCAGTCCACATAGGGGATATTAAGTAGCCAATTATAACCCTTATTTGCCCCCCCAGGACCTTTTTTCATACTTGTGTTTCTCCCCAACACTTTTTACATGTGGCTCATGGGTATGAAAGGTTGGGGATCCCTGATGTACATGAAAGGCTTTAATTCGTTATCAACAGGAATTGAAAAAAAACATACATCAAATCTCAAACCATCATGAATTTACTAGATTACAGTTAAGCAAAGCATAAAGTGTATTTGTATTATCAAATCAAGATGTACTACACATTTCTAAGGTGTAGGGATTATGGTGCGTAAACCTGTTTAACTGCATTTTGAATAATAAAATCATCTGTTTAATATATTTTATGTGTCAGGTAATACATAGCAGGAGGTGAAAAGAATTCATCTTGCTGTCTTCAAGTAAACTAAAAGCAATTTTAGACTTCCCATGTGGTCACTTGAGGTGCTTGTCATGTTCAAGCTAATGATATCAGGCACCCTCTGGTTCTTTAAGTATTCATGAAGTAATTAAATTCTCATTAACATATAAATAAAAGAAAACTGAAAACAACTTTAGCAGACAACTAACATCTGTTCTAATATTTTTATAGTACATTTTGCACATAAGGAAAAGTGCATTATGGTCTGACAAATTTTCTGAATTTATTATTTATAGAGAGTGTATTTAGGGTGGCATGGCATATAAGTAAGGTTACCAACCAGTTTAACCACTTAAATGAGGAAATTACTTTACAAACAAGAAATATACTTATGTGCTTATGATTGCTTAGGAATATTAGTTGCAATAAAGAATCCAGTGTGTGTTGCTGAACACATATGGACATAAGAAATAGCTAAATGGACATTTTAATTACTGAAGTGTTTAAAAAACAAAAAGACTCACGTAGAACTGTGTGCAATTTTTTTCCCATCAATTCATATTCTGCTTATGGAATTTATCTGTTATAGACAGATATAAAGGCCTCATTAACACTGGTCAATTCTATACTAGGAAAAGCACCTTTCATATGTTCCATATAGGCACCCATTGCTAATAGTTGCCTTTGTCATGATTCTGCTTGAGTGGAAAAAATTAGTATACCAGGGAGTTAAACAGAGAAAAGATACAGGTCACAGGCATGAAATCAGGATGGTTAGCAGACAGCAGGAACACATGAAAAAGGGAAAGTTGTGCTCAACCACTAAATTGTAAACCATTAGGCGGGGGTGCAATGAGGCTGTGACTACAAAATACATATAAACAACCACAAAAGATCCTCTGCACTCACTCATTATCAATATGTAGAAATAGGACATTAAGACATTTCTGTGCATTCAGCTACTAAGAAAGGCTCTCCTCCCCCAGACCCAAAAGAGAGATTGTATGTCCATACATTGCAATATACTTCAAGCTGGCCAACTACAGCAAAGTCATCCCTTCTGGCCAGTCCTACACTGACCTATATAAGTAATTTAAGATTAGTACTGAGCAAAGGGACTAAGTTTTGTAGTTCTGGGCATGCAATGGGTGCACAGATAAGTTGGGGCAAATGTCAGTGAAGTGATTAAAGAGGCAGCATTGCTGTTAGAACTAAACATTTGCCTGGGAGGCTTTACTTTCCTTTTAATAAAAATGTTTATAATATATTCATTCAAAATGTTATTATTGCCTCATTGATTAAGCTAAAACCAGCATAACAATGCAAATGTGAGGTAAAACTTTTTATATATAAGATATAAATTAAAGTTTTTTAATCAGTGTTTTACTTGTTTATAAAATGTTAATGAGGCTTTTTACACCTATTGTTCTAGGGTTAGACAGAAACTTGTCCCCTAACAATAACTTGCTAATCCCCATTACTATGTTAATGATACCCCAATGGGGCCCCTATCAGAGGTGTGAAATTGAGACTGGGTGAAACAAAACAGAAGAGCTTAAAGTTGGTCTGATAGAGTTACACTGAGCTTTACTCCATTTTGAAAATGTCGGGAAAAAATGTTGTTAAAATGTCGTAAAAAGGTTGTTTAAACGACAAATTCACAAAAGTGTCTGAAAACTGTCTTTCTTTCACCAAAAAAGAAAAAGTGATGATTGAGTTGGAATTTAGGCGGATTTCTGTTTGTGAATCTGGAGAAAGTGTTTTCCACCAATTTTTCCACCACTTTTACTCCAAAAAAGGGCTACCTCCACTTTTGTGAATTCCCCCCAAAATGTCTCTTCTTCTTTTGTGTACACATGTTCTTCTTTCAATTGAACTTCCTGCTGTCAGAAAAATTCTTCAGGGCACACATGCGTCTGCTCCTCTTTCCCTCCCTTCTCCTCCTCCCCCTCCCCCTCCCCCTCCCATCAGAATTTGCTCCCCCTGCCAACTCTGTGAAATCTTAGCTACCAGAAACCAGATCTGTAGTAAAAATAAGTTGTATCACAGAGCTGAATGGGTTAACATGGTTCAAATGTGCACACTGACTCGCCAATTTACACTATCCCTCACATATACCATTGTTCCTTAAGTCTGGAATCAAATAAATAAGGTTGAGGAGACTGCCTCATACAGACAAAAGCAAACAAAAGGAATTCTGGGAATGAATTCCAAACTCTTGAAAAAATCCCATTTACATGGGTTTATCCTATAGGCTACAGCTCACCCACTGGGTTTGAAGCTGTAGTTGGGAATCTGATCAGCTATTGTCCTGGCTTCAGCTTCAAACCCAGTGGGTGAGCTGTAGCCTATAGGATAAACCCATGTAAATGGGATTTTTTTAAGAGTTTGGAATTCATTCCCAGAATTCCTTTTGTTTGCTTTTGTCTGTATGAGGCAGTCTCCTCAACCTTATTTATTTGTTTGTAGAACCACATGGTGACTCTACCAAAGCTGATCAGAAAACCCTGCACTACACTGATGAGCCCCAGAAAGGGTGAAACCAGTCTGTAGTTGGGAATCTGATCAGCTATTGTCCTGGCTTCAGCTTCAAACCCAGTGGGTGAGCTGTAGCCTATAGGATAAACCCATGTAAATGGGATTTTTTTAAGAGTTTGGAATTCATTCCCAGAATTCCTTTTGTTTGCTTAAGTCTGGAATGTGATTGATCGGAAACATATGGTCTTAGGGGTAATACAGTGGGGGTGGATTTTCCAACAGGATATATATCAGCAACAAAAGGCTGGTCTCACAGATATACAGACACACACACCCTTACACACTCTCACATGCTTTCATTTACACACATTCACTCTAACACAAATGCATACATTTTTACTACTTTAAATTAATACATACATACTTATATTGTATTGGGAAGCTGTCAATATTGTTTTTGACTGGCTTAATCATTGGTAATTTGTATATAACTTTTGTAATCTTTTCCACACATTAAATATACTTAAAATATCACCTTGGTGAGTGGTGTTTGTTGACCATAGTACTTACACAAATATATTAGAGAAAGGATAATTATAACATTACTGAGGTATGGTAAAGCTTTCTGCTGAATAAATATAGCATTCTAGCTTGTACTAATGTGGCAAATCTATTGGCAGTAAAATGCCAAAATGCCTTTCCTTCTCCTTTAAGTTAACTTTTAGCATTATATAGAATAGCCAACTCTAAGCAACTTTTCAATTGGACTATTTTTTTATAGTCTTTTAATTATTTTCCACCTTCTGCCTATTTCTAGCATTCAAACGGGGGTCACAAACCCCAGCAGCCTATTGCATAGTATTATTGTTACTTTGTATTACTTGTTTTTCTTTTCAGCCCCTTTCCTATTCATATAACAGTTTCTTACTCAAACCTCGCCCTTGTTGCTAAGGTAATGTGAACCCTAGCAAACAAATTGCTGAAATTCCAAACTAGAACATTAATAAAAATGAAGGCCAATTGCAAACTGTCTCAGAGTAGCACTCTCTTCATCATAGTAAAAGTTAACTCAAAGGTGAACAACCCTAAAAATGGTTGCAGTCAAAAAACTGCAATGCAATTTTTCCTAAACAAGACAGTTTCGTTCATCACTATTCAGAAAATCAGTGGAATATAGCACTTCTATAAATTATTATAGATAGATAGATAGATAGATAGATAGATAGATAGATAGATATAGATGTATAACCAACATTCTTTTCAATAGATATAAAGATAACTTGTTTACGTACATTGTTATTTTTTCTTATCTTTGTAAGGGTGATGCAAATCAACTGATGTTTAGTGATACAACTATTATACTTTTAATCAATTATATAAAAAGTTAAATAAGCAGAGGTAAGATGTGTTGCCTTGGTAACTTGTTAACATAGTTTACCTCAGCCAAACTTAATCACACAATTTTTAATGATAAAACAAATTGTTGAAGACACATTTAAGTATCAGCAGGTGTGCAAAAGTCAGCCTAATTTTTTTCCATTCACACTTGTTAATAAATATTAGGGTTCACCATTCTTTTATTGATGGTAGATTTTTTCTGGCTATAGCACCTGCAGAAATGTATGAAGAACTGATTGAGCTCTAAGCAGTTCTTGTTTGAGTTCTTCTCCTGTCCTCCTCTGTCAGGCACATTCACATTCTCTTATTGCTTAATAGCAAGTCAAAATATATTTTCTGCAGAACATTATTTATAGAGATCTAAGGTGAAAACTACAGAATTATTTCCATAATCCAAGTGTGTTTTTCTGTTTGTAAGGGATGCCAATGTCTTTATTTGATATCTTTAATCAACTGTAGGATCTCATAATCTCAATGCTTTTTTCTTAGGGTGTGTTCATAGGGAAACACAAACCTACTTCATAATTTATATTCTAGTTCCTTATTAATTTAGATTCTTTGGATTAGTGAAAGTAAAATGTAGCTCCTTCCACAAACTGAATTCTGAATCTGCTTATTTAATTGTATAACAGTGAAGTTGCACTCTATGCTCTTATTTTCTTTAACTGGGGTTGGATCCTCAGAAACATTGCTATAATAAAAGGGTCCATATTTAACAACCTCCATCAGTTGCAGAACTCCTCTGCCATTTATTTCTTGCATGAAACTCCTATTGTCTATTTAATTGTTCATCTCCTCAATATGTCCTGGGGCTTTTATATATATAGTTATATAGCTTTGTAATCATTTTTATGTGAAAGTGTAGCTAAATGTACAATTCTGGTGGCAAATATTAGCTTGAAAAATGCTGCATAGTCAGTGTTAAGTGTAACAAGTTTTTACGCCATAAAATGTTTTGCTCCCTGTATTTTTCCTCACTTTAATGGGTAATGCCAAGGCTTAATGACATACTTTTCAGTATTAGTGTGCAGACCTTCATAAATATTGCAGTTACTTATTGATTATTATTATTATAGATTATTTTTGTAATTGTGAAATACATGGTCTTAACATGTAGGAACAACAGAGTTTCATAAATACAGAACACACAAGAAGGGGGAATTTACAAAAGCATTGCATGTACTACAAATTCTTGTCAGTTGTCTATAGTTTTATAGATTTGTCATTATGTTGTATAAAGTGTAAAATGTTGTCACTGTGCACTGTGAAAAAGTTACAAAAATGCAATTTGTGTGCTGAAACTTTATATAGTGACAAAGGCCAAAAAATGCTTATGCCTATAATAATCATTTTTCTATGATATATTCATAGGGGTGCAGATATTTTGTTGGCAAAATTATCAGGACAAATGTCATAGGTTCAACCAGTTTTCAAAAATGTAATGCCTACAACATAAAGACAGCCACACCTTCTTTTACCACCATTTTAGGATACTTTTAGATACTTTTGTGAATTCTGTCAGTATATTGTATATGTATCTATCTATAGATGTAAAATAAATGGGGTGCTTTTTAAAGCTGTGTATTTCTCATGGTTGCATTATTTATAAAAGTGTGTTTCATATTTTGCATGGCTGTAATTGAAAGGGGAACAATAGCAGAAATAAAAATGTAATATAAACTTCAGCTCAAGGTATAATAAACTTTCTAAATATGATTAATTAAAAATCCTGTACCATTTTTGAAATAATCAAATTATGTATCAGTATTCCCCTCTCAGCAATCTGTCACTCTACCTGCAGGAATTGGAGGGAGATTTTGATTGACATTTAGGTCAAATAAATTGGTGTGTGTTCTCTCCTAGACAGTGTATCAGAACTGTTTTAAAATAGCCAACAAATCATGTCTCTACAGATTGCTAATAGGGGGATAGTAAAGAATAACTTGATGATTTCAGAAACAGTACAGAATTTTTAACTGATTATATGTAGAAGTTCTTTATTTCTATGAGATGATGTTTATATTACATTTTTAATTTTCACCTAAAATCAGTACATAGTTCTTTAATTATGCCCGATTTTACTAGGCCTGATGTATTTGCTACACAGCTTGATAAATCTGCCCCTTATATTACTATATTTCTAAATGTCTAACATTATTGGAAAAGCAAATCTACTATTCCTATATATGGAGATAAAAAAATCAATGTACCTATGAAGGTTTTCATTCATCCAGGTCATGATATACAGTATGTAGTGAATCTAAGTCTAAAGCAAATGGAGTTTTTGAATATTCTTGAAAATGTTTCCCCACTCATCTGAGCAGCTTCTTCAGTTCAACTAAGTAAAAGGGAATTCCATAGAATTTCAACTCTTAAGGATAATACAGTCATCAACATCAATGATTACTTGAATCCTATATTGATTCTCAGTTACTGGGCAATATCTGTGTAACAAAACACTTACCAGCGCGGCGGGGACGCCCACCGCGCTGCCATCGGCGGGGACGCCCGCCGCGCCGTTCTCCTCCTGTGCCGGCTCCTTCCTAGTGTGTGCGCGTGCGCGCATTTTTCGCAATTTAAAGGCGCGCGCACGCTGGCGTCATGACATCATCGCGCAATGGCGCGAAATTTAAACTATTTAAAGGGACTTTTGTTTACATTCATTGCCCGTGATAGGATTCGATTCCTGGTGCCTTCCTGAGCCTTGTGCATTCTTGTTCCTGTAATTCTGATAGTATTTCTCCTGTTTTGACCCGGCTTGCTCCTGACTATTCTGACCATCCATATCTGACCTCGGCTTATACTTTGACTACGATTTCGTCCTGCCTGAAGACGACCTTGTTTAACCCTATTTGTACCGTGATCTTTGGCCTAACTGACTTTCTACAGTCGTGCCCCATTGCTAGCCAGAACTCCTGCTTTGCACCTCTCGTATAAGTCCAGGTGGCATCCGAGTAGCTGAGGGCTCCTCCCGAAGCCAAAGGCGGTCACGCTACTGGTGAAGCACGAGCCGAGACCAGGGTGCTTGGCACTAGCTCTGGTATTGGGTGCCGACCGTGACATTCTGGCTATAGCAACCTTGATTCATTAACAAACCACAAAACTTAGTTTTTCTGACTCAGGAAGATTACAGCTTTCTTCCTGAGGAAAGGAATAGATAATGTTATTTTTGTGATAAAAACAGAACTATTTTGAAATACATGGTATAGTACAAACCATTTGATTTGCATCATAACTTAGTAATGCTAATGTTTATTTTGAAAGGTAACATTACCCTGCCTGGACCAGTTTAACACAACCCTCTCTTCACAGCATTAATCCCAAGGAACTAAGTAAAGAATCACTCTGTCCGTACAGTAATTTGTAAATCAGAAAAAAAAATATTTAAGCGCACTGCCTCAATATACACATATCTATTTTAGACCAAAAATAGTTTTTTTTTAAACAATAGTTACCCTTTTTTTTTTATTTATCCACGCTTTACCCTAGAACAGAAAAGACATTTCTAAGATAAAGTGTGTGATAAAATGTGTCATTAATTTGGAAATCTTTCTAAAGTTTACAATTTTCTGTTAAATATAAAAGAACACTGAGAAAAAAGAGAAAATGCTTTCATTCATTAGAAAGATATATTACCAATGAGGTAATTATATTCACTGAATCTGATCTCATTAATGCCATGCATAATTTAGCACATGACTCTGTGTGACAGAACACTTCTTAGATTTAAGTTTGCTGTGTTAATTTTGCTGTGCTATATATATCGTTGGACAGAAATGCCTTTATGGATATTTAATTCTGTTGAGTGAAAAAAAAAATTAAATCTTACTCATCACAAAACCTATAAAAATATGCTTAATGAGTCTAATGTTCTTAATGGGATATCATAAGAGCTAGACTTCTCCTCTGAGATCTTTCTAAAGATACAAATTGTCCTACTGTATTTCTGAGCTTAGATTTAAAGTATATTACTTTTGTTTCAGTAAAGACAAAATACAGTTGTGTTGAAACTAATGATATATGATGGTCTTTGGTTCTTTGAGTTATTTATTGAGACATTCTTATTGTAAGGTTTGTAAAGCAGTGTTTTCATAAATTTTGTCTTAAATCTTTTGAATAACCCAAATCATGTGGGTGGTTATACAGTGCACTGCTCCCCAATATCGTTTAATAATTTTACACTTTTGAGCCATAGTATTAGGACTCAGAAGTTCATATAAATCTATGGTCTGAATTTGAATCCAGAGTCAACTTTCAGATTGTTCTTTGTCTAATCACAAAATGAAAATATTTATCTTGGTAGATACATTAGAACTTTCAAGAAATCTATACTTCAACTGTCAGCTGTCAGCTATTGAAATATTTGACCTTTTCTAACAAGGAGGCATATTTTTGTAAACCTGGGAATGTCTTTATTTAGAGTGGTATTACCATTAAACCATTATCATCTGATACCTTGTATATTGCCTTCAAGGAGCCCAATTAAATATTTGGGTCCTTTTCATAGGACCAAACAATAACATAGAGTGATAAAAGGCCCTGTATGTATCTGGAGCATTTACAACTTTTAAATACTTAGTGAATGACAAAACCAACCACTGCAGATAATGTTTTGTGAACCCCTCATCCTCTTTAGTTACTAACAAAGGAGACCTTCATTTATATGCAGCGCCCAATTTCAGATAAGTGAACAATAACCAAAGGATGAAATATCTTCAGTTTGTCAACTACCATTTTCTTCCATATCACCAAAGAACAGAACTAGAAAAATGAAGAATAGGAGAAATAGTTTGTCTACACGTTTCTGTTGGACCCCTTGTTGTCCATTCTAACACTGTGACCATTTCTGCCAAGGACTGAAAGACTCTTCTCAAAGTCTAGACACAACCATTTTAATCGTGGAGTGTTGGGGTGGGGTGTTGAGTTCCTTCCAATTTGGTGTGTAGAGTGCCTTCCAACTGTACATTGCTAGTGGATGCAGCAGAGAACTGTTGTAGGATCCCCTGCCTTCTGCTAGTTCTAGAAAACATAAAAATAATCATACACCAAGCCTCATTTACAAAAGCAGAGCAAAGTGTAAAGTGCAGAAGTTCAATCTTCTGTGTTTTTCCCCACAAGGCAACATAATTGCTTGAGTCACAAAATGATGAACCCCTTGCTAAGCACAAGTAATTTGCTGATATATGCATAGTTCTAGTGCATGTTGCATGCATGTTATCAAGGGCATTTTACAGACAGGAATGGATGTTTTTTTTACATGCCCTCAGCTAGAAAAAAAATGTGCATGCACAATTTGAGCACCCTTTACTTAAAGGGGTGGTTCCCCTTCAAAGGAGAAGGAAAGGTAAAAACTAAGTAAGCTGTATCAGAAAGCTCTATGGAAATACAGCCATAAGCACTTACAGTAATGCCACACTGAGTCCTCAAAAGAAACACAGGATTTCTTGTCTCCTTTTTTGTAAACATGTTCTTGGGTAACTGATGTCCTCTGTCCTTCATTCCCCAGGCCAGAGTCTGTGCAGTTCTCTTCTCTCTCCCTACTCCTGCTCCCCCTCCCATAAGAATTCATAAAACTCACTCCCCCCTACCGTTAGGAATGCGTTATCTGAGCTATAACAGCTAGTGCCGCAAGCAGGAAGCTATGAAGACCAAGCTAAAATGGCAGCTGCAATCTTAAAGAAACAAAGAAAGTTTCTAGGGATCTTTACTCAGGTATGATAAAGCTTTCTGTAGAATAAATATACTGTTCTAGGTGGCACTAATATGGCAAATCTATTTGCAGTAAAATGCCAAAATGACTTTCCTTCTCCTTTAAGTTAACTTTTGTATAAATGACAAATTTTAAACAGCTTTTCAATTGGTTTTCATTATTTATTTTAAATTATGTGTCTTTTTCTTCTGACTCTGTCCAACTTTGGACACTGACCCTAGCAGCCAGACAACTATTACTTAAATATAATTACTTTTAATTGCTTCACTAAGACAAATCTCAGCGCTTTCTTCTCACCATTCTTGTCTTCCAAGGGAAAGAATGAAACTTATTTTAACCAGCTTCAAGTAGCAGTTATTCACTTATGCAATTCAACGGTGTTCTTGTACCTTCTTATCTTTGTATGCACCAAATTAAAACTGGACAGAAATGTATAGGCTTCATATCTGGTAATCAGCACAGATGCATTTAAACAAATAAAAAAGAAATGACAAATAAATGTATAAACAACAAACAAAAGAAATTGAAATAACATATTTGCACTTGTACTCTGTATTATTGCTATATCTACAGTATATCTATCTTGGCAAACATACCTGTGTTGCGTTTTGCTTTACAGATTCATGCAAGATCTTAGCAGCAATGATCCATGACTGAGAGGTCCTAAATTGATTGATGGCTGCCCACAGGTTTGATAATGACATTGTCTGCAATGAAAATACAATTCATTTGGTGTGAAAAAATAGTCACATCCCTGGAGTCACTAGAACGTCAGGTGGCTACTATATCTAGGGAAAAAATATCATGTTTTGCTGAAGCATTAATGCCTGCAACAGTTACATTTAATCTGTGACAACTTATTTATTATAGTCCTCAGCATTTTACATTAGAGTAACCATAAGCAGAATTTATTGCCCAAAAGAAGAAGAGAACAAACTTTTAACTTAATTTAGAAAGTCTTAAAAATTAATGAGCAGTCTGGGGGATTATGATTTACTATCATTCTACCCAGAAATGTCAGCATCCAAGAACAACCGAAAAAAACGAATAACATACTTCTTTCTGTTTCTTTCTTTGTATTTTTTTTGTTCTCTTTCTTACTTTTTCTTACTTTTACTCTTACTTGTTTTTTTTTTTATAATGTTATCATTTTTCTAATATACAAGAGCCATGAATATCCTCTAAATGATATCCTTATAAACAGTGCTTAGTGATGTCATCAATTGTAATCAGTGCTTAATTATGCCACTGAAACTTGTGTATAATAATTATTGAAGTACCACCTGTTGTGAAATATGAGGATATGAGAAGTCACCTTGAATTTCTATGACCTTTATAAAAACACTAAGCCTTTGGCCTTGTGCTTTTATATGGTCATGGGACCCCTTGGTAACTTATATTATCCTTATATTTTACAGTAGAGGTTACTTTCATTACATAATTACCATAGGTGACTGAAACGCTCTACATTTTTTCAGGTTACTAGAATTTAGAACACAACTACTGTATTTCCATTTAGATCTTCAAATCTCCTGGCATCAATGGTCTGTGCCATTACTAGAAAGGTTATTAACCCTGCTATGGGCCATAGCCGATGGCCTTGTCCCCACATCTTTTATTCTTATTTTATTCTTATTGCAAGAAAAAGTCATTTCCTTGGAAGATAATTTTTGATGCGCTCTTTAAAAGTAGCTGTGAGGGGATTAGGAAGCCACTTAGTGGTCAGTAATGGAGAGGGTGGAAAACAAAATGATGAAAGTGCCGATTCACACTCCCTTATTATATTTCATCCATTAAAATATTACTTTGTAAAAATATTGAGAACCTAAAAGGGTACATCCGCAAATGTAGTGAGCAAAGTGCAATTTTGAGTACAATCGGCATGTTTTTTCCCAGAATTCCAGTGTTACTGTGCTTGCAAGGGGGTGATGCACTTAGGCATGTTATGGGTAGCATGGTGGTTCATTAAGTACCACTTCTGCTTTGCAGCTCTGGTTCAATTCTGGAGGGAACCCTGGAGCTACTTTCTGGTGAGAAAGTGGTGGTAGCTCCAGGGTTTTCCTGGGTCAATAGGGGTAGCAGCACTTGATTAGGAATGGAAGGCAAGAAGGACTGCCAAGCATGTGCCTGTAATGAAAATGGATTTGTGCAAAACTGACCGTGGGGAATGGGCAGGAACCCCAACTGCACTTGCGGGCATAAATAAGCCCTAAAGTATAAGTATAAGTAAAAGGATGTTTGCACAATTTGAAACCTGCAGTAAGACCATTTATTGTCTATACTAGTATGATACATTATTGTGCAGTTATTAATTGGTAACTTTATTTTAAGTTTTATGATTAAATAAGCACTTTGCATGATTTTTTTTAAGCATTACAATTTTTACAACCCTACTACTGTAAACTCAGATTAAGTATTTCATTCCAACTGGGCATATTAATCATAGATTGAACAGTATGATTGTTTACCTATATAACAACAACAATAAATATTTCCCAGAGTAAGTGTTTTTTCAGCTACAAATGGCAACTTTTTAGTATGTAAGTTTAAAGGGGCCCTTTTGCCCCGTTCTGCGAAAAATTCTGCCAATGGCGAAATGCGGAAATTCAATGGGAATCCATCACTAAATGCAACTTATTCTTTAAGTACTTAAAAGATATAAGAAGAGGAGTCTTACTTTGAAATACAATATTTACTGTGTTAGTAACAAGGGTAAAGCAGAGCAGCATTGCTGTCATACTATGGGGGGCGTGTGCAAGGCTTCTCTTGGAATGTAAAATTGAAGTTTTACTGTATATGCAAATGGAAAGGACTGCAGAAGTTAATTACACTGCATGTATTCATTAGAGATGTAGCGAACTGTTCGCCGGAGAACTAATTCGCACGAAAATCGGGTGTTCGCAAGTTCGCGAACTTTTAGCGAAGTTCGCAATTTTGGGTTCGCCTTAGCTGGAGCCAAATTTTGACCTCTCACCCCAGAGCCAGCAGATACATGGCAGCTCTCCCTCCTGGACCACCCCCGGACCACTCCCTTCCATATATAAACCGAAGCGTTAGCATAGGGAGAGAGCTGTGCAGGGATTTGAGGGACAGTTTAGGTAGCTTTTCTGACTAGTAATCTACTTTCTACTGCTCTGTATGTAGCTGCTGGGGACAGCTCTCCTGCTGATCTCATCTGCTGTAACCCAATACGTTACACATAGTAGTGACATTGCATTGCAATAAAATCACCTGAGCGATGTTTTTCCACCAGCAATAATATATTCCGTATCCAGTACTGCGGCGTTTTGTCTTTGTGTGTGAACCGGCTGTAACCCTTACACGACTTGATTGGCATGTAGACGCCGGACGTTTTAAAGCAGTTTATTACACAAGTTTAGAAATGTAGTGTGATTTCTGCCCTTTACAGCACAAAACGCAACGCTGTGTCAACAACGTATTTTTCAGATAAATTTTTGCCCTTGATCCCCCTCCTGCATGTCACTGTCCAGGTCGTGGCACCCTTTAAACAACTTTAAAATCAGTTTTCTGGCCAGAAATGGCTTTTCTAGGTTTTAAAGTTCGCCTTCCCATTGAAGTCTATGGGGTTCGCAAAGTTCGCAAAAGTTCGCACTTTTTGGCGGAAGTTCGCGAACGGGTTCGCGAACTTTTTTTGTGAGGTTCGCTACATCTCTAGTATTCATCCTCTTAAAAAGCAAAGTTCCCTAAAATAACGGTCTAAGGATTAGGACCCAAGACCCACAACTATGAAACATTTTGAGGTTAATTTACTATTGACAAATGCAAACATTAGGTACATTAATGGGTGCAAAACAGCTATTGGCTAACTATTCTAACCTGTGGAGTAATACACTGGGGGCAATTTGTCAACAATGGGCAAATTTGCCTGTGGGCAGTAACCCATGGCAACTAATCAGACTGTTGCATTTGTTGTTCTACCTGCAGCTGGCTGAAAAAAGCCAATCACTGATTGGTTGCTATGGGTTACTGCCCACAGGCAATTTTTCCCAGTGTTGATAAATGAACCCCACTGTCTTTTTATTTGTAACTTCGTTTTATATATTTCTTCCTATAGAACATTTACTGACTCAGTAAAGTCAGTTCAAGTGATCATAATATATCCAGATTGTCCATTGTTTACTATGGATATATCTAGCTTATACACTAGGTTTGCCGTGAAGCACTTGAAAACAGAATTGATTATGTGATTGAATTATTGGACCCCGTACTGGCACACAACTACTCTCTATTTGAGTAACCTTCATATTTTGTAAAAAAGTGACTTTTCCAAGATTTATTTTGCAACAAAATTGCAATAATTCTGAATCCAAAAATACCCCAGCTAAAACTTGTCGAGATCATGTCAATAGCAGATGTCCCCATTTATTTTTGGATTTTTGACACTTGCTTTTGTGTGACAATATTTAAAAAATGTGGTTATTGTGCAATAAGCCAAAAAAGCTGGAGGTTTTATATTTTTGTCTGACATTCATGGAAATGAGTTTTAGTAAATCTGCCTCCATGTTCTGAAAATCATAAAAACAATTCCTGGAACAGAGCAGAACTAAAACTCTATACACTGGCCAAACAATTTTGAACCAGGTTGTATACAGTGGATTAGGTTAATAAATAATTGGAGAGTACTAGACAACACATGTAGGAGGAGCACCTTCTCCAGAACGGTGCAATGTCTTCACAAAATACAGGACTGCACATATACCTGTACCACAGACTTTGTAGCTTATCTGAGCAGGAGTTGCACAACAAATTATGAAGGAAGGATGAACAACTACAAAAGTGTTATATGGCCTGCACTGGTTGATTTACAGATGCTTACCATGTCAGTTGTGGAGCATAGGGACAGGGGCACCATGTCTTTTGGCAAAAACACATTTATTTGAGGTAAACTTAATTATCCTCATCAGTCCACTCTCCATTGATGCTTACTAAGAAAACAGGAAAAATAGTAGCGGAGCACCACAAGGATAAAAGTAAAAATCAGTCTTTATTCCATCATCTATAAAAGGCACATGTAAACGCTTTACACGTTTCGTGGCACCCCGCCACTTCCTCAGAAGCCAGTGATGCTTACTAACTTCCCTTTAACATGTATAAAATATTCTAGTCATTTAAATAAAAAATGACTAAACATATCAGTATGCATGTGGAAAGTGGGCGAATGCTGGAGCAGCTGGAGAAAAGACATACAGAATTGGAAGTACACAAAGCATGCTCTGGTCTAACCCAAGGTACCAGCAATGGGAAGTAGTAATAATTAGCACTGTATCACTGTGCAGTCCATTCATTGTTTGTTAAAGCAGTCTGTTTTTTAAAACAGAACTGTGGAGTACATAAATGGTTAATAAGAATTTTTTGAGAAAATGTACCAGCAAAATATGAGCATTCATCATGCATAAACCTAGTATAGGGCACAAAGCACATACGTTGTATCCATAAAGAGATATCAAGAACCAATAGCATTTTTCAAATAAAAAGAAAATTTGCCACTTATTATATTGTTTAAACTATACTTTCTCTCTTTGAAAACATAAATCTATAAAGAATTTCCAAAAGTCAAAGCTAGTTCAACACTAATATTGATTGCTCTGATCACCTTAAGGTAATAATTTCTTAATGAAGTCAAAATACCCTCCTAAATAAAGCTTCGATTATTCTTCCATCAGACACAATGCCACACTTAGATAATATTTACTATTTGTATTTTTCCAGAGAATAAAGCATTCACCTGCCCAGTTCAATAAGCAGGACTCATGCCTCCAGGTAGCAGGATATTCTAAGACTCATCACTGTGTTTTCACTTGTCATATCACTAGGTTGTTCTCTAGGCAAATATTCTGACTGAGCAAGCCTGGGGTTGGCAGTGCTTCATTTTCCACGGCAAGATTATATATAAATTGAATAGAAAAGTTGCCAGAAGGCATTAGCTCTGTCAGCATCCTATTATCCTAGCATAACATGATGTTTACTCTGTTATTATTTTTAGCTAGCTGCTAATGCTTATAACAATAATAGGATTTAAAAGGAGGAAAAACCCAATAATGAATTAGGCTTGAAATGCTTTTTAATTTAGTGGCATAACCTCAGCCCTAAAAGATTCAAAAATGTCTCCCATTTTTCTTTTCTGCCAAGGCAGAGTTACATGACCAGTCTGCTCTGGGCTGCTGTCAGTCAGTTTAGCTTAGCCATTGACAAACAATATACTGAATAGGAAGTGAGGTTACATCTGTCAAGTGTAGCATTTAATTCAAATAGTAAAAGGTCAATGTTTAAGCCATTACTAATCTGGATTGCAAATGAGATCAGGCAAAAATCATCCTCTTCCTGCAGCCCGTCAGTTTAGAAACATACCTGTATACTAGTCGTAAGCTGATTGATGAACTAATCAGCTCTGGTGCTGACTGCTAAATGTACTGGCATCTCTGCAGGCATAAAATGCATATCTGAACAAATGACTAATTATCCAAGTACCAATGTGGATTTCTAGGTGCTTTATTTCAAATCTATAGATCCATTTGTAAGAGGACTTAAAAGAAACAAAAGGAAAAATTAGTTAGAGGTCTAACATGGATGTGCCGTGTATGGACAGTGAAAGAAAAAAGGAACAGTATAATAAGAGCAGAAGAAAGAGAACACTAGACTCCAAGCGCACCAAATAAAAACTTTACAGCAAAAGAAAGACTCACCTCAGATACAAGAAACTAACCCCTTTATCCTGAAGTGTCTCATGATAGGTAATTCTAAATGAAGAGAAAGAAAAAAACTGGTATTTAAATCCTTTGTAACAGTTACACCAGGTAAAACCAAGTATTTTATTGCCAATTGGTCCAATGATACTTTCTTCTTTTGGCTATATTTCCCTTCTTTTTTCTATTCCCGAAGAGCCTGATGTGATGATCAAGACCACATTATGGATAATACTGTTGTCTTTTGTTATTAGGGATATGATACCACAGATCTTGCACTGTTAAAAATAAGTGACACTGGCAACTTTGAAATGAATGAATAATTCTTAATGAAACAAGTCAGGTATGTGAAAATTTCATTTGCAGTATATACACAGGGATAACTATTGTCCTAGATCAGAGATCTCCAACCTTTTATACCCGTGAGCCACATTTGAATGGAAAAAGTGTTGGGGAGCAACACAAGAATGAAGAAGGTTCCAGGGGTGCCAAGAAGAGCTATAATTGGCTACTTAATAGCCCCTATGTTGACTGGCAGCCTACAGAAGGTTCTGTTTGGCACTCACACTGGGTTTTTATGAACCAAAACTTGCCTCCTAACCAGAATTTCAAAAATAAGCTCCTGTTTTGAAGCCATTGGGAGCAACATCCAAGGGGTTGGTGAACAACATGTTGCTCCTGAGCCACTGGTTGGGGATCACTGTCCTAGATCAATTGTTAAAAGTATAGCCAAATGGCAGACATCAGGGGCAGCTGCTTTTGAGACCTACTAATATGCCTGGTATAATATAGACTCATGTATATTTTTCAACCTTCTTGCGCCTACCATACATAAATCTTTCTGACTACTATAGGGAATAAGTTAGGTAAGTTAAAAACTATAGGGAAATGTTTGATGGGAAAGATAGTTTACAGAAGATAGCTAAAAAGTCAATGAGATGGAGGTTAAAAGATGCAGGATGAAAAACTGCTTAATAGTTGGCAAGGAAGGAAATATGATTAGTGATGAGTGAATCTGTCCTGTTTCAGTTTGCCATAAAATTTGCAAATCTTTCATAAGATTCGCAAAACGGAAAAATGATGTACGTCAAAAAAAAATTGCCACCCGTGTCAATCTTTCATCTTGTATTTCTCACCAAGCAGCCCCTTAATGCCTCCAGATTGGGAACTGAAAGTACAATTTAAGTAGAAAAAATTTTCATTAGGACATTAAGAAGTCTTACGCATTTTGTGACTGATGGGCCACTTAGTCACAGGCTAAAAGACACAGCCTTGTGTTCCTTTTAAAAGGGCTGTGACCTTTAAAAGGAGATGAAACCACACAACCACTGATCATATTACTGCAAATATATAAATAGAGTTCAAGGACAATGTACTGTATGTGCTTATAAACAACCCACTTTAAATGATGTACATTACAGTTATCAAAACACCTGTGTCATTTTTTATATACAATTTTTGCCTGCATATTTTCAGAAATTGCTAGAAGCTAAAACACAAAAAAAGAAGCTAGAGCTTTTCATGGAAAAATATAACTATAAACCTCAATATAGAAAGCTTTAAATAGAGTATAAAGTTACTAATATATTCAAAACTTCCTGAAGTGATATTGAAGCATGAGGCAAGGTATCATGTGTTTCAAGGGTCTGTATGGGCTTATGGATACTAAGATAATACTATTTTTAGATAATAATAATAATAATAAGTGACATCAAAATCACTATTCAATCAAACAGCTTTTGTAGGGCTGGAGAAAGAAAATCCAATTAGTTTATAAACAAAAAAATTGGGATGAAATCCATGCCAGTACTACTTAGTCCCCCTGCAACTCTGTCTATATCAGCTACTGCTAATTTTGCAATACTGTATATCCCCTCCATTGCATTAAAAAAATGTTTAACCACATTTGAATACAAGTTTATAGCGCCTGGGAAATTCTTTTATTTCATATGGGGGTTAGTTTTGCTGGCATAGTTGTGTCAAAAATCTGTTGGCCCCACATTTATGCATACCCAAAGTATTTACCAACAAGAATTCTCTTAAATGGGTGTACAAACTAGAAGCAAACTGTTTACCTAGACAGGTATGGGACCTGTTTACCAGAATGCTTGGGACCTGGGGTTTTCCGGATACTGGTTCTTACTGTAATCTAAATTCCATACCTTAAGTCTACTAAAAATTAATTTAAACATGAATTAAATCCAATTGTTGTGCCTCCAAAAAGGATTAATTAAGTACTAGGTCCTTTTTTATTATTACAGAGAAAAAGGAATTCATTTTTAAAAATTGTAATTATTTAATTAAAATTGAGTCAATAGAAGATGGCCTTCCTGTAATTTCAAACTTTCTAGATAACGGGTTTCTGGATAACAGATTCCATATCTGTAGTATGCGTGCTACCTTCTTATAAGCCTCTTCCAGAATTGACTCTAAATTTGGGATCCATTTTAAGTATACCGAGCAATTCCCAACAGCATCCAGAATTCCCATGGCTGATCTTCTTGACATTGGCTGTTAGAATTTCTTTCCCTTAAGCCTGTTAATATCACTGGTGGGTAGCATTGCCACACAGTGTTAGCGGTACTGTAGCTGGAGGGCCTCAGGGATGCGAGGTAAGTACACTTTATCAATTTCTTTTATTTAGAATGATTTATTTAGATAAAATGTTTTATTCAAAACAAAACAAGTTTTCTTTTTTACAATTAACATAGTGACAACAGAAAGATGCAGAAAGGTTAGATGTCCACTAATACCTTAAAAAGAAGATAAAACCTCACCTTGGAATTTTACACATAACTCTAAATTGCTAGACTTCTTTTCTTTCAAGGGTATGTCATCTTCTGGCAGCTATGATGAATGATTCTCTAAAGTACTCACTTAACTTTTGTCAACTGCACAGCAGTTTCTTTGCCATTTTCAAGTCTGCCCTTGCTATTTTCTATATCCTGAGCCAACTAAAGCAGTCTGGTTTAATTGTACTAAATACAAATGTTTGAAGTGTGCTTTCTTTTAATGAGAGGCATAGTATACATGGTATTTATAAGTAGCACTCTTCCATTGGCCTTTGTTCCCTGGTTTAACATATCAGGCTGTGCGTAAATACTACCATCCTTTTGTTTTCAGCATCCCGTTAAAGTATTTTTTAGGAGATTATATGGGACCTATTACCTGAAATGACTGTGCCCCAGGGATTAATGGACAAGGGGCGTTTTTGTAATACAGAGCATCATTCATTACAACCAACTTTTTCTAGTCTCTGCTGTCTATTTGACAAACTTATTATTCTGGGGATAATGCATGAGATTGGATATCAGATAAAAGGCTGAGGTCCAGAAGTTTTGGATGTTAGAGCAGGACCACCATATATGTAAAATATCTCCTATATCTTTGTTGCATCTCCAGCAAGTGTTTGTGGTTCCAGAATGTATCTTTGCTTTTGAACCAATTTTTAATTTAAAATCAATTTCATTTATATAAACCATGTTGCCAGTGGGATGCCCTATATTACACACATGCTGTATGCCTAGGGGCTGATTTACTAACCCACGAATCCGACCCGAATTGGAAAAGTTCCGACTTGAAAACGAACATTTTGCGACTTTTTCGTATGTTTTGCGATTTTTTCGGATTCTGTACGAATTTTTCGTTACCAATACGATTTTTGCGTAAAAACGCGAGTTTTTCGTATCCATTACGAAAGTTGCGTAAAAAGTTGCGCATTTTGCGTAGCGTTAAAACTTACGCGAAAAGTTGCGCATTTTTCGTAGCGTTAAGTTTTAACGTTACGAAAAATGCGCAACTTTTCGCGTAAGTTTTAACGCTACGCAAAATGCGCAACTTTTTACGCAACTTTCGTAAAGGATAGGAAAACTCGCGTTTTTACGCAAAAATCGTATTGGATCCGAAAAATTCGTAAAGAATCCGAAAAAATCGCAAAACATACGAAAAAATCGCAAAGTACCGATCATTACGAAAAAAACGCAATCGGACTCCATTCGACCCGTTCGTGGGTAAGTAAATCAGCCCCATAGAGTTCTCTCTGATCCCATTGGCCTTGGTGCTACTTGGAGTTGTTATCACCCATTAGCTAGCTCTTGCATAGTTTTGCATTGCATTTTGCTTAGTTTTTGCTGCACCTATTATGTAATAGTGATGAGCGAATCTGTACCAGGTACTGTGCAACTTTTTTGACGCGGTTGAACCTCTTTTGAAGCTGCCGCAAATTTTTTGCTGCGAATCCATGCCTAGTGAAAAAATTTGCTTGTCACTGTTAGTCAACTGAAAAGGTATATCTACTTACCAGGTACAGTGCACAAAGTGTAGTTTGTACTTGCAATTTGCCATGTTATCATCCCAGAATTCCAGTAACATTGCAGCTACACAGAGTGTTGCATTCTCTGCAATTGCATGAACTTCTGAAAAAACGCACACTATGCAAATGCTGCTTTTTTTTGTAAATCATGTGCAATTCCATTTTGTGTCTTCAGAGTAGGTATGTGTGTTGGATTAAAAAGGTATTTGCATCTGATTTTCAAGTCAGTCACAAGTCAGCAGTGTCTGGGTGAATAAACAGTGCGCATCTTTTTTGCCATTTTGCGAATCTTTTCAAAAATTTGTAAATTTTTCAGCGAAGCAATATGTGCACAGTTTTGCATCCATTTTAGCCTACTCGTATTTATGGGCTTATTTATCAATTTTCGAGTGAATTCGATTTTGTTTTTCTAAATTTAATAAACTCACATATCCAACGCTATTAATAAGGAAAACTCGTCTGGATAAAAAAACTTAAATACGAAAAACTCATATTTCTTGTGTTCACAGAGATTGCTTAACTTTACCCCAACTCCCATTGACTTCTATTGAAACTCGCAAGCTTTTAGATGGCAAAGTTTTACATTCAAGTTTTTGGGTTTTTTGCATTAAATAAATACCAGAAATTCGAGTTTTAGCGCTAAAAAACTTGTTCAAACTTGAACTTTGATAAATCACCCCCTTACACTTCATAATGAGCCTTTGTATCTGTAAAGGGGTCTCAATTCTGACAGCTATTGTGTTATAATAAAATAATTTTATTTGAATGTGTTGTATATATGTATGTACTGTACTTTATGTACTGTATATATGTATGTACTGTATCTCCATCCTTGATTTAGCTATAGACGTATATATGGGATAAATTACATTGTTGTTGCCCATACTTAATTATTAAGTAATTTACATTTATGGATTCCTTTTTGTTAGACTTTGCTAATGGTGCCTTAAATTAAAGATCACTAAGACTATGGGGCCCATTCATTACCCCACAAATTTTTGGTGGTTAAAAGCACGATTGGAAAAAATCCAGAGTAACTACAATAATTTCTGATGTTCGAAAATGTCACGAAAATTCTTTTCTTGGTCGTTCGAAAATATTGTGGTTGCGTTCCGAAATTTTCGGATCCGAACGTTTGTAAAGGGTGCAAAAACCATTCTGGCTTTGATACCTTCAATGTATGATGTTGGAAGCTTTCCATAGGACTAAGTGGCACTCTACAGATCCAACCTGGCCAAAAGATAGTCACGAAGTAAAACTTTGAAAAAGAGCAGACATATTTATCGGGGGAATTGCTTCAGTACTAAGTAGAAAAAATGTAATTTAAAAAAACTTTAATGGGGGCAGGCAAACCTGTCCTAAACTATTATCATAAGGGACACATGGTCCAAACACTCTTGATGGAAGTAACAAACTAGTAGTGCCACCAATGAATTCATAACTATTAAACGTTATATTCAAAATAATTGGCCTACGAATACATATTAAAATAGTACTGCACACTGAAAATCACAAAGAATAATATTAATTTGCAACAAACCCACTGTTAGGGACTGTAGTGTATAGGAGCCTGTAACTGCCAGGAGTAACCTCTTAGGCGACACAGAGAGCCCTGCTAACCCTGGTATTCATCGACGCCTTTTTGGGGCCCTGGACTTTCAGGGAATCAATCAAATACAAAGCTTAGTGAGGATCTAGGAACACAGAACCAGCTTGGGCAATTCGAAACAAATAACCGGTTTTAAATTCAAAATTGGCGCCAAAAGTGACAACAATGCGTCCGCAGATGTCACAATGCAGCGCCACACGTCATTGCGTATGCACACACTGGACCGTGTTGAGGATAGACGCGCTAGGGAGCACACCTGTACGGAGGAGCCCAGGCTCACATAGAGGTAAGAACGCCTGCCGGTCGCCTGGGTCTCCTTGCACCTACTTCACTCATTTACATGATAATACAAGAAACAGAATTTATTATTCTTTGTATCATTTATATTTGTAGATTTTCATTTTCAAATTTTACTTTTTATTCTCATATATATATACTCGAACATCTGTTCCACTCAGTGCTAAACATTAGATATTATGTTAGCTTTACTTCATTATTGTTGCATAAACCATCATGAAAAAATGTACATACACACACAACACAGGTTCTTTGTAGGTTGATATTAATTGTGCATAGCACTTGCAAGTTATTGATCAGAATGAAAATCAAATACCATAGTTGGAGGCAAGAAGGTGTTCTTGCTTGTTTTTTCTGTTAAAGTATTATTGGAAATTTATTCTGAAGGGCTTTTGCTTGTCTTCATCTGGATCAATACCAAAGGTTAACTGACAGAGGTTACATTTCTTTGACTTATGCAAAACTGCTGTATCTATAAAAATATAGTTAATTTAAGAATGGCTGTTAAATAGTTACCCCTTAATTCCCACCATTGGTTTGAACATATTCATCACGATTTAGCTTTCCCAGAAATAAATGTTTGATTATCCCATTCTTTCTTAGCATTGCTTCTGCCGTCAATTGATTTAGCATTAACATCATATATCACAATCAGCTTTCACTGAAACATATTTATCAACAAAAGAAAGGAATTGAATGAATAAATGAATGAATGAACAAATATATATAAATAAAAACAAGGTTTCAAAAGGTATATTCTGCTAACAAGAAACGATTTTGATATCCTTTGTTTTGCATTAAGGAATAAAAAATCTGCAATATAGGCAGTACATTTGTATATTGGGATATTATGTTTTCTATTTATTGTAAGGTGTACCACCGGCCCAGTGCATTCCCTAATTTGGTTTGAGCTGACTGGTGGGTGCATCTCAGGGTTCCAGTGTGCATTCACGCATGCGCACGCAAAGGGAAATGTTGCTGTGTTGTTGTGCATGCACAGTGACGTCATGACACACACAATTGTATGTTTTGAAGCCAAAGGTGCCATCTTAGTTATGGTTTTTTGGTTACTTTCTTTCTCTCTTTCTTGGTGCCAAAACTCCCTATTTAAACCTCTGCTCTCATTCCCTCTTTGCCCAAGCTGGCTTCTGCTTGCCTCAGATCCTGCTAAGCCTTGTTTTGTGTATTTTTCTGGTTTTGAATTCTGCCTGTTTTCCTGACCACAATACTTCCTGCTGCCTTGACCTTAGCCTGAATTGACCAAGTTTTTGTCTCATCCTTGCCTGTACTTCACATTTTGGTCTTAAACTCCAAAGTTAGTAGGTTCCCAGCCAGTACCGCAGCAGAAAGTCCGGGCCCCCAAATGGGCCTCAGTGAACACTGGGACTGGTTTGGTATTCCCTACTTACTGAAGAGTCAGACTTCTAATATTGGTTCAACTTCCTGGTTCCTATCTAACTAGACTTCCTAAAGACATTGGTAAAATGCCTTATGTAAGTATATAATGTAGGTAAGAATACTTAGTCATGATGCCATTATAAGCATTAAGAACAGGTCTCTCTTTGCATGTTCTGATTGATGTGCAAGCTAGTGGTGTTCCAAGGGATGCAGGCATGGCCGCATACAAAGTGAGGCATATGGCAGCAAGGTGCCAAAAACATGGAGCTTTTTTGTAAATCTTTTCACCTTGCTCTATTTTTGTATATAAGCCCCAGTGAGTGGCACTGGCATAAGATGGTGGATGGCAACACAATTTTGTCATAGCTGCTTAGTTATGTTTTCCACTGAGGACGAATGACAGTCTGTAGTGTTCTATGATGAACTGTGTGCACAGGAACACCTGCGCTTACATACAATAACAGCATCAATAAAAGTAAAACAACACATCTGCATTCTATGTGTCCCAGATTTCATATAATGAAAACTTGAAACTCAAAGGATCTTCTGAGAAAGCACAAAAAATACAGAATGGTGTTCTATTTAAAAATATGTACAAATAAAAACACATCCTATAAGGCCTTATGTTATAGTAAACATACAAAGTATTAGGAAATATATCAATTTGCATTTCCACTAGCCACAAATTGTAAGGGTCATTGGCCTTCACAAACATTGATGGCTTCAGTTTATTAGGAAAGGACGATGTGAAATTCTATGAATATTAGTCATCCACACCCTGTGAAGTTTTTCAGTAATTTTAGGAAACACTCCAACATCCCATAAAGGAAAATGCACAGATACATCACAAGGTCTGCACTGTACGAGACCCACCACAAATATGCTTGGCCCGGCAAATTGTCATCACCTACAACAAGCTATACTACCTAAAATCGGTTTGTCATTACTTATTTACTTTGTGCGCTAAGTCCAACTATAACTAGAGGGGTTCTAATATTCCTGATATCTATGGTAAATCTAACATATTTGCAACAGATACTGTACATACTTATATGTATATTTCTCTGACATAAAAATATAATATCGTACTTGATGGTAACTAAGCTGCATACATTTATATTGGTGGCAAAACAATCCTATTGGGTTTATGTAATGTTTAAATGTTTTCAGAAAACTTAAAGCATGGTGATCCAAGTTACAGAAAGATCCCTTATTCGAAAAAAAAACCCACGTCACCAGGATTCTAGAAAATAGATCTTATACCTGTGTAGACATGGATAGGACCAGACTAGCAATCTGTAGATTCTGGCAAATGCAAGGGGGGGGCTGCTGTTAGATGCCATAGACAGGTACTATTTGTTGGACTTGTTGGGGGCTGTTGGGCCTCTGTGTACTTGAATGCCAGGGACTATTTTGAATCTCAAGCCAGACCTGTACATGGAGGAGCACTCACTTAGCAAAATGTCAACTTGTCAAAATATCTGGCTGCAGGTAAAGTTATCCATAAAAGTGACCAGGGTACTGTTTTTGTTTTGCATGTACTGCATTTTCATCCCTGATCTGTTGAAGTAGTTCTCTGAATAAGTGTAACTTAATCAAACATTTTGAACACTTTTGAAGACTAGAAAAAGAAAGTGGGGGGTAGGGGTATGCTATAGCCCCCTAATGTTGGCAAAGAGGAGGATGCTCAGCTCCTGTTGTAAATAGAAAAGGAGATGCGGATTGAGAGTGTGGCTCATATGGTTATAACTGTTTCAGAAAAGGAAAATGTGCTAAACCAGAGTCAGAGTGCCAAGACCCACCCAATATCTGCAGTGTTGGCTCAGCTCAATCTAGTCAGTGGTTGCTTCAACATATGGTACATAAAGGTACCTTAGCCAGATGGAATACACCCTTGGGTACTGAGAGAGCTAGGTTCAGCCAAGGATGGCTTTATGAAGGACAGGTCATGTTAGACCAATTTGTGGGGTTGCAGTAGGTGTGATCTATTTGGATATAGCCAAAGCATTTGATACTGTGCCCCACAAAATACTGCTTCCTAACTAAGGTCTGTTGGTCTTAGTGAAATTGTTTGCACATGGATACAAAACTGGCTACAGGATTGGGTACAAATGGTGGTTGTTAATGCTACATTCTTTAAATGTAGTAAAGTTCTTAGTGGGGTCCTTCAGGGCCAGATGACACAAAACTCTGTAGCCAAATAAATTCTGTCCAGGATGTGGCATCCTTGCAGCAGGATCTTAACAAACTAGCAATATGGGCAGCTTAGTGACAGGTCAGATTTAATGTTGATAAATGTAGGGTCATGTACCTGAGCCACTTATACCCTTAATGGGACTGAACCTGGCAAATTCATAATGGAGAAGGGCCTTGGAGTCCTTGTAGATAATAAACTTGGCTGTAGCAAGCAGTCAGCAGCTGCAAGAGCTGTAGTAAAAGGGGCATAGATTTGCAGGAGGAGGGGGTTATACTTCCACTTTACAGGGCGCTGGTAATGCCCCATCTAGAATATGCCATGCAGCTTTGGTCTCCAGTGCAGAAACAGGATATTATTCAGTTAGAAAGGGTACAGAGAAGGGCAACTAAGCTGGTAAAGGGTATGGAAGCCTCAGTTATGAAGAAAGACTGGCCAAGTTAGGGTTGTTTACACTGGAGAAAAGGTGCATAAGAATTAATATAATACATTATAAATATATAAGGGGATCATATAATAAACTCTCTAATACATTATTTACTAGCAGGTCCTTCCAGCAGACACAAGGGCACCCATTCCGATGAAGAAAGGAGGTTCCATCTAAATATTCAGAAAGGATTATTTACTGTGCGTTTAGGAATTCCCTCCCTAAATCCGTTGTACTAGATGATACATTAGATAGCTTCTAAAAGGGGCTGGATGGCTTTTTAGCAAGTGAGGGAATACAGGGTTATGGGAGATAGCTCTGGATACAGGGACTGGTCGGATTGCTATCTTGGAGTCAGGAAGAAATTTTTCCCCCTCTGCAGCAAATTAGAGCGAGGCTTCAGATGGGTTTTATGCCTTCCTTTGGATCAACTAGCAGTTAGACAGGTTATATATAGGTATTAAGGTTGAACTTGATGGACGTGAGTCTTTTCTCAACCTAACTTACTATGTTACTATGTTAGGTTGCAATCTATGTGAATCCAATTTTTACATTTGTGAGTACTATGCTAAGTTTGGCTAACAAATTACCAAATTGTGGTAATAAAACAGATAAGAAATGATAACCCCTGTTAAAGGAACAGTAACACTAAAAAATAAAAATGTTTTAAAATAATTAAAATATAATGTACTGTTGCTCTGCACTGGTAAAAGTTGTGTGTTTGCTTCAGAAAGACTACTGTAGTTAATAGAAATAGCTGTTGTGTAGCCATGGGGGCAGCCATTTAAATTGAAAAAAGGAGAAAAGGCACAGGTTACATAAAAAGATAACAGATAACTGTGTAGAATACAATGGGAATCTATGCTACTTATCTGTTATCTGCTTAGGAACCTGTGCCTTTTCTCCTTTTTTCAATTTAAATGGCTGCCCCCATGGCTACACAGCAGGGTATTTATATAAACTGTAGTAGTGTTTATGAAGCAAACACACAATTTTTACCAGTGCAGGGCAATAGTACATAATATATTAATTATTTTTATACACTTTCATTTTTTGGTGTTACTGTTCCTTTAAACCAAAACTAGGCAGAAGTTAAAAATGCATTTAGGAAGCTTGTTCTGCTGTGGCTTGTAACAGTATGCATGAGATAAAGTAGCCTTGGTAAACTGTGCAGTGCAGTATCAAGATTTATAATGCTTTTACTCAGATCAGACCTTTTGCAACCAAAATGGCAACATTTCTGCTAACATCCTGATGTTTATGTTATTACCCCCACACCTGACTGTAGCTGGGAAAAAATGGCCTCCCCTTTAAAAAAAAAATAAAACAAACCTGGAATATAACAGACATTGTTTGTCCATATATTACAATATATAGAAGGTGGCCAACTAAGTCAAAGTCAGTGTTTAAAACTGTTTAGTGGTGAGCACAATTTTCCATTTTTTACTATAGTTTATACAGAAGCAGTGGCCAGCTCCATGTTGTAACTCCCACCCTTCCCAGTTACAGTCAGGTGATCCCAGTAGAGCCAATAAAAGGGTAAACATTTGGAATTTTTAACCTTGAAAGCAAGTTGCAGGTAAAACTTAGTCCCTTTGTTAAATGCATATTGAAACAGTAGAACTCTTAATGAATTGCATAACTAAAACTAAATAAGTGTAGGACTGGCCAGAAATGATGACTTTGATGTAGTTGGCCAGCTTGAAGTATATTGCAATATATGGACAAACAATCCCTGTTTTGCTTAAATGAGAAGGAAAAGCTAATAAAGAGTTAATCTCAAGCTGCAGGCATACCTTCAGTTTTCTCAATAGTGCCCTTAAGTCTCCCCATATTTCACCTGTTTAGCATTCTTGGGGGGGAGCAGGAGAGGGAAGAGAGGAGAGAGCTGCATGTCTCTGGCAGAGAAAAACAGACACAACACATCTTTTGACAGAGAACTGTAGTGTTTCTGTGAGTGCTTATGGCTGTATTTACATAGACCTTTCTGATACAGCTTACTTAGTTTTTACCTTTCTTTCTCCTTTAAAGGGGGAGGGCATTTTTTGATATATTAATGCACAGAATGTCTTAATGCCCTATATATATTGATAATGGGTGAGTGCAGAGGATTTCTTGTTGTTGTCTATATGTATTTTTTGGTCACAACCGCATTGCACCCCTGCCTAATGGTTTAAAATTTAGTGGTTGAGAACAACTTTCCCTTTATTTAGGTAGGTATAGGGTGCCTATCATTTATCACCCAACATTTATTGTACCTTTCTCCTTTAATTTACATTCTTGAATTAACCCAATCTTTATTTTAGTTAATGATTATTGTAGCAAAGAAAATATGAAAAATGTAGAACATTACTCCATCCTAAAGTACTTCCTTAAAGGACATGTAAACCCCTAAGACAAAAATGTAATCAGTGAACAGCCTCTTTGAAATCTTTCAATACCTGCCACACTGGTTGTCCAGAGGTTAATAGTAAGGCTGCAACATCCCTTTAATAACTTAGATTTCCTTCTCCTCCTGTAAACCACTCAGCCCCCCCCCCACGGGAATTTTCTTTGACTTCTGGCTTGTGGACATGCTCAGTTGTTCAGATCAGATTACTAAACACACCCTCCAGTCTAGCAGCCAGTAAAGAGATGGCATTGCTGGATCCTATAGAAACTCAGCTCAAACTGTCTGCTTCAAATTTTTCTCCTAACCTCCTCTCCTGAGCTCAGGTCAAACAAAACAGAACTTTTATCAAAGACAGTTCTGCCTGTGTGAGCCTGTATTCTTGATTAAATGTATGCCGAATCCTTATTCGGCATACATTTAATCAAGAATACAGGCTCTTTGTGCATTTATGCTGTTTGTAGATTTAGATATAAAAAATGGCCACCGAGTGAAAGCTGCTATTTGCTTTAGGAAATCCTGATGGTACTGGCAAGCGGAGGGGATATACTGTATGCAGTACACATGATGCCATTTGGGTCCTTTAAAGATGTTCCTGGTCTTTTCTATACATTTCTGTTTTCTTAACCCAGTTTTAATATCAGCTCTGTAGTCAACCCAATCTCTGTATTTGACTTTGTATTAGTATGTGCTAGAAAAGTATAAAGTAAAGGGAGCTTAGCTTATTTTTGAACTGCTTCACCAAAGCTGTGCCAGGTATTTCCCATGTTCCCTTTATATTATAAAAAGTCACCCTTATCATGAATTACAGTTTGTGTAGAGTTCAGTAGTCACCATAAGTATTCAAAATCTCAACGGTAGGCATGATCTCAAATAATTGTTTTTTCAATATAGAAGTAAGAGTTTTGGGAAATATAAGATCTGTATTTTACTCATATTTTATTCACTAAATACTGTATATAATTTGATTTATTTTTTCAAGGTAATAGTTCCAAGTATTTTGTTCAGCAGATGTGTTCATGAAAAATCATGACTGTCAAAAAATTTGGAAAGAGTCCTAGAATGCCCAATTATGCATGAATTATTGCTTGTGTAGGGGACCCCTACTGCTTTAAAGTGGAAGAATGGCATTAATAAATTTTTCAAGAATGGAAGACCTGTCCAAATATATTTAACGCATATGGAATTTTTAAAAAAGATTTATTTTTTTGACACTCATTTTGTCAACACCTATTAATTATTAGGCCGTGACCAATAGAGAATATGGTTTTCTACTGTAATTCATTTTAACAGTAAAATAGATACAAATTATAGATCAAGGTACAGGAAACTGAACACATAGGCCTATGTGTGCTGTTTCCTGGTACCTTGAATTATTATATAGACAGGCACTCGGTAATAACTATGGTCAATGGTGTTCACTATATGGAATGTATTAAGTACTATTATATATATATAGACAAAAATATCAATATCAAAAATATTATGCATTCTTTGGTTTGAGTGTCAATAACTAAATAATGTTCACTCCAGACATTTATAGGTAAAGAACATCCTGGTGTTTGTAAGACCATGTTTTTAACACACAGGAGCTAGAATATCCACAGAACTTTAACTTTGCAATCATGCAACAATTGATGGAATCCATAAATTAAGTCAATGCATGACTTTGGATGTTTGGATTGAGTTTAGCATTCAACAGTGAACGCTAACACCCTATTAATGTGGATGTCCCAACATTAAAGAGCAAATTAAATCCAGTGCAGTGGTCTTATATACTGCAGGCACATTACAAAAACAATTATGTTACTATAAATTGCTAGAAACATGGCAAATTATTTGTGAATAAAAGTTTTGTATAAAAAAAATAGGAAGTGCTCATAAATCGGACCTATAGTGAAGCAAGTAAAAAAAGAGAAAATATGATAAAGATTTCCTGCACTGACTTCGAACATCTTTTAGTCTCCATATACTGTAGATGGTACTAGATGCAACAAAATAGGGCTCTTTTTTGGTTTGAAAGGCAGGGCAAGAAATTGTCAAAGTGCAAGAAATTGACACAATTCACCTTTCTTTGGCACTTTGCACACTGCCTTCCAACCTAAACTACATTTTATAGGGATAGTGACACATGATGGTCCTAATTTGCACAAACAGGGAGAATTTGAACTTGATAAAGTACTGTTGGTAAAAACATGGTGTTTCAGAAGAGAAGGAAAAAGCAGACCATTAGGCGCATACGTGTAAAATTCTAGTTTGCTGACCTCAGCATGAATTAATCTCAGTTTTAGTAACAAATTCAGACTTATTATTACAGAAAGAAAATAGTTCTGTGGGAACTATGGGGGGTGGGCCTTTAGAAATTTTCAGGAAAATGGAAATTAGATTCTCCACCTGTACTGTCCCATCCCCCCCCCAAGTGCCTTTCTTAAGATCAGGACTGCATTGTAGTATTCTATAAAATTATTATTTTCCATCTAAGGCACAATAAATGGAAGATGAATGCTATTTTTTAATAATGATTATCATGTATTTCACTTTAAAAATCTGCAATAAATGTTGGTAGATGTTCAGCGCTGAAACATACATTCTTTTTACTCCATAGTTATTTTTGATTCATAGACTTTGTTGGCCTTTGTTTTACATTACCGTTTATTAAACATGAAAATGAGAACAAATTTCTGGCATGCTAGTGACTTGATAATATATTGGTAAAATGTACGAATGAATAGCCAACTGATATGTTCTCTGAAATAGGCAGAAGAAAAAGTAATTTCATTTGTCATGAAATGGGGATTCGTTGGGCTGTGGGATCAGATCTATCATTACTGATGTGAAGAAGATGACATAAACTCTATAAGAATGAAGTGGACATGTTACAGAGTCAAATTTCATTAAGCTGTCTACTGGAGGAATAAAGCTGAGAAAGCTATGAAAAAGTACTGACAAGAAATTTGATTTAAGTTTTATTGCTACCAACCGTGACACTATGCATGAACTTTTATGTGAAGGAATAATATCACTTTATTTTTCCTTGCCAGGTAATTTACAGTCCAAAAGATTATTTTTGTAAAAAAATACCCCAAGGGCAAAGAAAGCATTTCAAATTACAGAAACGACAAATTTTTCTCACCTGTTGTTTTTTCAATTATGCCTTTCTGAACAATGTGAATTTTTAAAAAATATGCAAGAGGTACAATAATACCTTGTCATTAAAAATATTCAGTCTTTGCTTTCGTTAGTTCAGTCATGAGAATGTTGAGAAAGCAAGAAAGGGATATATCAGAAGTTTTAATATATGCAACCAGGGGTGTTTTAGCTATGAGGCAAAGTGAGAACCTTGCCTCAGGTAGCACTTTACCTAAAGTAGCATATAGTCTCCATTGGTCACTTTAAGAATTTGCTTTTTGTAACAAGAAATTTGTGAAGAGAGTGCAATTCTGGTATGGATTGCAGATGTAGTATGGTAAGGTGGCAGCATTAGAACAGTGTGACAAGGGGACTCCTCAATTGACCCTTCACCTTAAGCCAACCCACTGAACTCCCTTGTTACATACCATAATGAAACATCAGGAAACAGAGATGGAGTAAAATGGCCACAGCATTTATTCACATTTTATTATATAAAGAGGACCTTACCAGCCTAATCCAAGGTAATATTCTAAAGTCAGAATTCTATAAGAGTGCTACTGTGTTATGCTGTTCCTCACTAAAGACTTGAATTTTAATTCCATAGCCATTTGAGATCACCACAACTCCATTATATCCTCTACTGAGTATTAGACTGCCTCAACCTACAGAGAGGATGGCCCCAAACTCTGCTACCAGCAGGAGCTGCATCACCAACCATGAGAGAAGTTCAGCAGCTCTGCTGCCGGTCCTGAATCTGCAGTGTCTCGATGAAAGGAAATCCAAGCAGGCTGTCACCTAGCACAAGCAGTAGTAGAGTCTGGATCAATCAACCCACCGTGCAGTCAAAGGAGAGAACCTTCTTTCTCCCTCTGCTAAAATTACCTGTGCAGTACTCTGGCAAGGTCCTACCACTGCTGTGACAAATAAAACTTAAAATACATTATCATATAGCCACTGTTTTTATCCAGAGGAAGGCAAAAAACCCAACCTGAAGCCTGTGCCAATTATGCCTTTAAGAGGGGACAAATTCCTTCCTGACCCCCATGGCAATAGGAAACATTCCCTGGATCAAGCAATCATAGTTAACATGAATTAATACAATGCTGACTCTCAAGTTTATACTGTAAAGATACAGAAACCACAATATAACAATGCAATGAAAACATCCACATTCAGTTATTAATAGACAATATGAGAACATATGAGAACATAAATAACTTATTGCAAAATATGGGTGGGCCTTTTCTGCATGCTCAGAAGATTAGGAAGTGAGTAGTGATGATCTGTCCTGTTTCGCTTTGCCATAAAATTTGTGAAATGGCAAGAAAATTTGTGTAACGGTGAAAAATTTGTGAGACGCATTTGTTGCTCTTTCATTTTTTTTGTCGCCTGCACTTTTTTGACCCGATCGCGCCCAATTTGACACGTAACAAAAAATAATCGAAAATGGCGAAATGCGGAAATTCACTGCAAATCCATGCCTGGCGAAAAAATGTGCTCATCAGTAGAAGCGAGTGCTTCTTTTCCTTACATCACATCCCCCTCTTTCTCCCCCCCAGCCCAACCTTCTCCTGCCTTAACTCTTTCCTTCTCACCTAATCACAGTTGTACCTGATTCTGACAGTCTCTAAACATAACCAGTGTAATCTGGCTGCTTGTCATTCAGATCATTCAGAAAGATGTACCCCCATGCCTTATCAATTTACATAGGGAATAATGCACCCCTGTTAGATAGATAGATAGATAGATAGATATTATAAGTTACTGAGGCATTCCATGACCTGCTGTTATACAGGTCATACAGGTAACTTCTAATATCCAAATATATTATTTCTTACAATACAAAAGTTTCAATGAGTCATCTGACTGAAATTACAAATAATGGCATCTCTAAACACCATTTATGAGGCAGAGGAATAGGAGTGCTTATATACAGGTCATGAAACTCCAAGGTAACGTCTAATAAATTTTTACAACAGGGGTACATTCATTTTTATCCCCTTTTATTCTCTAGATATGGAGCTATGCAGGTTTTTTTTCTAATATGAGCACTGGATTACAGGTGTGCCTAATCTGGCCTAACCTTTCCTTCTTCTTTTAGATGGGATTTGGCAGATTGTTAATTTATTTTTTTTTCCTTGGTGTGTCTCACCCATAATAAATATAACAAAGTTTTTCATGTCTAATTCTTATTTGTTGTATTCATTTTGATAAGTGTAAAGATGCCTGATTTATCTTGCATTGTTTGAGGTTCCCATACAGTTTAATTGCAGAATACTCAAAAACTTTTGAAAATCAAGGAGTAAGTAAAGCAAAATAATTCCCATAAAAAATTTCCATTCAAACATAATATGATGTGCCCTTTTGAGTTTGAATAGAGCTCCCCCCCCCCTCTAAGCTCCTAAATTCTTGCACTAAGAGAAAGCTGTAATAAAAGTACAATACACATTTTATAAATATTTAAAAACTTGCTTTGCTCTAGAAATGTGTCTTGTCAATATTTTCATTGTGACCTATGATAAAACTTGGCCTTTAGTAATAAAATCATATATTCAGAACTGTCCGGTTGCCTGTTAGCAAGCTGCCTTTTACAAGTAGAAATCTCATAGGATTGTATAAAATCAAGTACAATGTTCTTTTAAGAGCACAACAGGATTTCCAATCACCACTTCATGTTTCTTTCTATAGCAGTGTCAAGGATTATGAGTGCACCCTGGACCCTTAGGACTAACAAGATCAAGAATCATAGTAAACTACTACTTGTTCCTTATGGGTAATTTTGTACAAGATATAGAAGGACCCTAAGAATTTTATAGAGTGTGAATATCACCATATTTGTGCCTCAGGTTTACAGTTAGGGATTCTTTAAAGGCTCACAGTAAATACAGTTACCGAAATGAATCATTTCAATATCCTGTGCGAAGGGAATTATCAGCAATAATAGGAGTGAATTTGATGGCATACTCATCAGTAAGGATAAAAGAAATCCCCTGGCAGGCTAGTGATAGTTACCTATAAAGAACTAACACTTTATTTTTGGTTCTTGAGATTTATTTAATCATATTAACCATCTATTATTTAATAAAGGCAATAGCCTTATTACAAATGCAAGGTGCAGTACCAACTGCATACATACAAATACTATTTACAAAGGTACAGGGTGAATAGATAGAGTGCAGCCCTGGCAATAACACCAGCCTTGAGATGGTTTTACTTCCAGGGCTCCTTTTACATGTAATGCCTACTAGTGATGAGCAAATTTTTTCACCAGGCAGAAAATTAGTGCGGAAAAATTTGTCACATTTGTGGAATTTTTTTTGTCGTGTGTCAGATTGGGCGCAGGCGCGTCAAAATGGGCGCGGTTGCGTAAAAACCCACGGACAACAAAAAATAGATGCGGGCGACAAAAATAAAATAGCCGCTAGTGACAAAAAAAAGTCGCGGATTTCAAAAAAATGTGCGACAAATGCGTTACGCTCATCATTATGCCTACACATCAAACTGATTTGCACCCAAATAATAGAAACAATTTTCAAATGAATACTGTCATGGGAAAACATGTTTTTTTTTAAAAATACATCAGTTAATAGTGCTTCTCCAGCTGAATCCTGTATTGAAAACACAAACAGATTTTTTAATATTTCATTTTTAAATTAGGACTGGGAATGCCATCAGGGATCCTAAAGTTTACGGTAAAACTAACCAAATTGAATGAAGAGGGATTCTGGATACCAAACATAAAAATCTTCTTCATGATTTGGAACGGTTATATAAAATGGGCATGTGTTGCAAAGCGAGCCAAGAAGTAGTGCCAGCCCAACCAACTAGTGATGATCGAATCTGGCCTGCTTTACTGAAAAATTTGCAAAATGCGGCTACCTCATGATTTTTTTGGTGCGGGCGACTTTTTTTGACATACTCATGACTATTGACCACAACTTTTTCCTTATTCTGCAAATGTTTGTGTCAGTTTTGTGAAAAAATTGTCAATGGCGAAATGCACAATTTTGCAGCAAATCCATGACTGGCGAAAAATTTCACTCATCACTACACCCAACACATATTTATCTGGAGACTGGTGCTGTTATATTTCGAGTTTAACAGGTATGCTTCTCTTGTATTATAAAATTTAACAAAAATAAATTAAAAAACAAACACAAAAGATCATTGCACATATTCCTTCACATTTATTATTTATTTAGATTCTTATCTGTTTTTGTGGTTTTTTTTTTGTTTTTTAGCTTTTTTTTAACATCTGTTGTGCTGCCCTTGACTGTATCTCTCTGTCCCTCACAATGTAAAAATCTAATGACTAATCTCATCATTAATTAAAACTTCTCCCATAAGGGGTGTTGCATGTTTCTTCAACTACACAAACTGAATAGAACGGATTCATGCTTTTAATGGGAAGGATGCATTACATAGAACATATATATAGTCTAATGCCTTGTTGTTAGGTTTTACTTTGATTAAAATCATTAAATCATTTTCGCTTCAACAATCGTGATAACCAGTTTTACAATTTAGTGCCCATCTTTGTTATTTTCCCAGCAGGTTATTAGCAATTAATTAGTAACACTTCTCAAATGCCTTGTCTGTTAGAATAGTAATTGCACTGCAGCTAAATTGAACTTTTTGTTTGGAAATAAATTGAATGCATAACCATTTGTTTTACTTAATATGCTATACATTTTATTTTTCCTTTTTATTGTAGTCACATAACAGAGATTTATCACCACTAGGCAAACCCAGCAATTTCCAGGCTAAGACTGTATCATTCAGATGATGTAGGATGTGCAGTTTTATTATGCAAGTACTTAGTGTAAAAGGTAAACACGGAAGCCTTATAGAAATAATACTGTCTGCCATTTGATACAGATCAGTTTACTTAGGAAATCATTAGAAATAAAAATAGTGCTTTCTTGTCTTAGACAAATGTTATTTGCTTAACATAGTAGGAAAAGTAACTGCACTGTGTTCATTTTTAAAACTCAGTGTACAAATAGTGCAACCTTTCTTTTAATATCACAAGGCATGGAAAAACACCTACTAACATTCATTTAAATGGAAATAGATAAATTTGAAATGTCTGACATAGTTCAACATGGTGCGTTTTATGAGCCAGTTGTCCATTTGTTATGGACAACTGACTAATAAAACTTACCATGCTGAGTCAAGGCTAACTCAAAAACCCACAGTAAAGATACACTTTGTAGTCTTCTTGAAGAAATTCTAAATTATGATTATCGGCAGTTTGCCTATTATTAGCCTCCTTTCTTACTTTTGAAATGTAGATTTTTCCAGCACTATATAATTACTACACATGTCCCTTTTCTAGTGGAAAGGAAAGCCCTGGAGCTACAAGCACAGGGTCTACATGACAAGGGATTCGAATGACCAGCAGCCAGATTACACTGGTTTATGTTTAGGGATCTGGCACACGGGGAGATTAGTCGCCCGTGACAAATCTCCCTGTTCGCGGGCGACTAATCTCCCTGAAATGCCATCCCACCGGCAAAAATGTAAATCTCTGGTGGGATGTCGATTTCTGTGAAATCGCGGAAGTTGCCTTGAGAGGAAACTTCCGCGATTTCACTGAAATCACGACGCCGCGTATGCCATCCCACCAGCGATTTACATTTTCACCATTTTACCATTTTACATTAGTCGCCCGCGAACAGGGAGATTTGTCGTGGGTGACTAATCTCCCCATGTGCCAGAGCCATTAGAGATTGGCTGAGTCAGGTGCAACTGAGATTAGGTACTGATTAACTGTCTAATGAGGAATATTATATTTCAAAATGTTAATTTTTATTCTAATTTGTTTCCATTTACACCTTTTACTACATTTCCCCCTTAATATATTGATTGATAATGTGTTAGTGCAAAAGATCTCTAGTTATTGTATGCAGCAAAATTCAGAAGCTTGAAATTGAGTTTGCATGCTGCACTTGTGTGATACACTTCTGTACACGGGTGAGTGTGTGAAGAGCTGGGAAAGCAGCTCATAGGTGAGATGACCAGGTTTAGTTAATTACTTGTAGGTCAAATAATACAGTATTCCCAATGATGAATAGCAAGTGGGTTTCTATATCACATTTGTAAAATCATATAACCAGAATGTTGGTCAAAACCTGAAGCACTTGACAACAAGTCATGAAAACTCAGATACACATTGAACCTAAGTATATGCCTTATGCCTTGAAGCATGAATAATGTATTTTTTCTTTTTACCCTTACTTCGGTCACTGGGCTTCATATCCTCAAGTTACCAAACTGTTATTTAGTTTTTAAAAAGGATAAACAATGGTTGCATTATTCAGGCACATTTCTCATTAGGGCAATTATTCAAATAAAATATCTTCAAGTACTAATAAAACTGTTGGACCCTTATTCTGCCTGTATTTAGTCGGTAGCTTCAGAAGAGACAGCACAGCTTGAATTTATTGTTGTTCTTATAGATTAATGTTCACCTTGTGGAAATGATAAGGAAACAGATGCCATAGTAGTTATTAGTGTGAATGCAAGAAGACAGGTGACAAGGCTACCTTCTGTCAGTGGATCAAGTCCTGCATTTGATTTCAAGATGAATGTTCTTTAATTTTCAGAATCTCTAAAAGTTCATCCTGCTTGTTATATTGTGCATTCCTGACTTCACCAGATAACATTTCTCTGGCTGTGGTTTGATCGTCACTAAACATGGTAATAAAGTTTTACAACATTGACCTCCTCAAATTGGACAAGCACCAGTGTATCCTTGAAGATGAAGCTTAAACATTAATGTATTGTATCTGACAGCTTTGCAACTGGTCTTTTTTGCTAACCTGCTATGTATTTGTATATACTGTAAGTAGTATATAAGAGTGTGTAAGTATACGTATACAGTATATGACTATATTTACTGTTATATATGTATATATACATATACAGTATATGTAAAAAATGCTGATGCACACCAGGAAAATTTCATCAAAAAGAGATACTTATTTTAGTTAGATTGACGTTTCGGTCCTCACCCGGGACCTTTATCAAGATACGGTATCTTGATAAAGGTCCTGGGTGAGGACCGAAACGTCGCTCTTAATAAAATAAGTATCTCTTTTTGATGAAATTTTCATGGTGTGCATCAGCATTTTTTACATATTTACATTGTTTTTCTGATTTGCACCCAGGTTGTAATCCCTATAAGTGTGTGCCTCAGCCTTTATATAATATATATAGAAAATAATCATCTGTGGCCAGCACACCCTTCAATGTTTCATCAAAATTTTTTTTATTGTAGATATATTGTTAAAACCAATGTTTCGGTCCTTATTAGGACCTTTCTCAATGACCGAAACGTTGGTTTTAACAATATATCTACAATAAAAAAATTTTTGATGAAACATTGAAGGGTGTGCTGGCCACAGATGATTATTTTCTATACATACATAATTTTGGCTAAGCACCCCGCAGAATATTGAGCCTTGGAGTGCGGACACCATTTGGATTGAGATATATATATATATATATATATACCCAATCAAACACAACCAGCACCAAGGGTCTTGTGGTTCAAACAAATATTAGTGTATTGTAATTGCATGTATTGCATGTGTTTGATTTGGTATCTATATGGGATTCCGTGCACAGGGGCAGCTACATTGTAGCAACTTTCGGAGTATGGTGCTGTCGTGTGGACATTTATATATATTTATATATACAGGCTGGAGTGATGGCACACACAGGATTTTCACAAAGGAGTCACAGGATCAAAAATAGAATAAATCAGAGGTTTATTGTGACCAACGTTTCAGCTCCACACAGGAGCTTTCGTCAGACGTGTGATTTATTCTATTTTTGATCCTGTGACTCCTTTGTGAAAATCCTGTGTGTGCCGTCACTCCAGCCTGTATACTTATTTTTTGCACAGGCACCCAGGTATTAACATAACCTCATGGTGTGCAGCTTTCCAGCATTTTTGTATATATATATTTATATAATTAATCCTTATTGAAGGCACTATAATCCTATTGGGTTTATTTAATGTATAACAGATTTCTAGTAAACTTAAGGTATGGAGATCCAAGTTATGGAAAGATCCCTTATCCGGAAAACCCCAGGTCCCAAGCATTCTGGATAACAGGTCCCATACCTATATATATATATATATATATATATATATATATATATATATATATATATATATCAAGAAAATAAGCTGCAAAACCCTGGTTTTTTCCTTGAGGAAGAGCACAGTCAGTGCTCGAAACGTTGGATGTCTTTTCTTAAATAAATTTGTCAAGTCCTGGTGTGTGCAGCTTATTTTCTTGCTTTATATTTTTTTGCTAGCACCCTGGGCATTTGAACTTCTATAGGGTGTGCTCTGTTTGTTCCTGTTTATATATATATATATATTATGCAGGGAGGAGCACACCCTATAAAAGTCCAATGCCCTTGGTGCAGGTCAAAAAACAAAAATATAATAGAAAGAGTGCGCACACATAGGGACTTGATACAAAAGAAAAAGTGGTTTTATTGAAAAAATTCCAACGTTTCGAGCACAATGTGTGCTCTTCCTCAGGGACAAACCAACCAACGGAATTTTTTCAATAAAACCACTTTTTCTTTTGTATCAAGTCCCTATGTGTGCGGCACTCTTTCTATTATTTATATATATATATATATATATATATATATATATATATATAATTTGTAGTATTTTTACAATGTTAGAATTGTGTGTACAATACTGCATAGCTGCTCAGACACCAGTAAAAGGAGACATAACAAATTAAAATAGTTTATCAAAATAAAAAGAAAACTTTGTACAATTCACTTTCATTGAAACTTCTGGTACTAAAAAGTTTATTTTTTATGGTGTGCTGCCTCTTCTCTGCAGATCTACCAGTGACAACCGGACTTGCAAACAATTGGAGGTCATTTAACTTCCAGACAGCAGGAAAGCATTGAGCATGTTTCATGCGAGAAGCCTCAGAAGCAGACGCTCATAGTACTTTCCAGCTGTTTGAAACTCATAGCACCTCTGATTGTATGCAAGTCGGGCAGCCGTAGGTCACCTTTATCATCTGTGCGAGTAACAGGGAAAGAGTACATAGTAAAAAATTATTTTTCATAAAAATAACACAGAATTTTGAATTAAAGCAAAATTGGACAAGGTCTTATTTTAAATTGGGAAAACTGTAATTCTATTTTTTATGTCCCCTCAAAATGTTATTATCAGTCGTAAAGGTGTTATTTGGTCAAACTATTTAAAAGATCAGTTACATATTTATAAAGTTTTGTATTTCATAGACAAGAGACTATAAAGTACAAGTTATGATTGCTGGAAATTTTGTAGAAACTTTTTTCTTTTTACCCATAAAGGTTAAATGCATACAAAAGCAAATATTTACTATATATTTCTAAAAAAATGATGAACAGTTTAGCCGGCACATTAAAATACCTAATCAACAGATAATTTATATAATATTAAGTTGTCTATTAAAGAATCTTAACAAACTGAAATACATGTCAGTAAATATTGCTCATTTACATCTTCTCTTGAACCACCATTTTGTGATGCTGTGTGCTCCCTCAGAGATCATTAGACAGGAAATAATGCAGCTCTAATTGTAACAGGAAGTATGGGAGAAAAAGATTCTGTTCATGCATTGGTTGATATAACCTAGCAATTATGTGTGCACTTGGTGTGTTTATGTGCACTGTAAGTTGTATGATCCCAGGGGGCAGCCCTTAGTAGTTAAAGGAGAAGGAAAGGTAAAAACTAAGTAATCTTTATCAGAAAGATCTATGTAAATACAGCCATAAACACTGAGTCCTCTATCAAAAGAAACACAGGATTTTTTTGTAAACATGATGTTCCAGTGTCTGACTTCCTCCCTCAGAAACATCCTTAATTCCCAGGGCCAGAGTCTGCGCAGTTCTCTCCTCTCCCCCCTCTCCTGATCCCCCTCCCACCAGAATGCTAAGAACTCCCTCCCCCTCCCTTAGGAATGTGTGATCTCGGCTATAACGGTTAGAGACTGCAGCAAGGAAGCTGCATAAAATGGCAGCTTCTATCTTAAGCAAAAGGAGAAAGCTTCTAAAGCTGTTTACTAAGGTATGGTAATGGTTTCTGCAGAATAAATACAGTGTTCTAGGTGGCACTAATGTGGCAAATCTATTGGCAGTAAAATGCCAAAGTTACTTTCCTTCTCCTTTAAAATTGATTTAGGATTACTCAATGGCACATACTACTAAAAAGGTAAAAAATATTTTTATAAAACCGTTTATGCAGGTTTATACAGTGGTTTCCAAATGAAGTTTTATGCAATATATTTTTCATAGAGACCTACATTGTTCAGTTTTGACATGGATTCCTACTGTGACCTTGAACATGACAGTAATTCCAGGTTTCCCACTGTAGGCTGCATAAACAAAAACACATGCAAGTGTAATTTAACTAAATTTGCCTTTGATTTTCTACCACACATATGCACAATAGCATTTGTTTTGATGTTTGGGCACAACTCCCCGAGCATATATATATATACAAATGTAGGGACCCCAAAGAATTGGGCCCCTCCAGGATTAATTCCCCTTTAGACAGGCACCATGAGGGTGGCCTTATGAGATTTGGACACCTAAAGGTGGTCCTAGGTGTTTATGTGTGAAAAGGGAGTTTCCCTGTTATGCTGCAGCAACCACTAGGTGACAATGTGCTGCAATATAAAAAGGGATGACACCCATTTTGTGAAGGTCTTAGTCCTGGGACTGCTTCTTGTAAAGAAGCGTATAACAGGCTTGTGTTCTAGTACATGAGGTACTGTAACAGGTCACTCTAGGAGTGACAGGCAGGCTAGAGAGAATGGGCATCGATAGCCCCAACAGGAGAGAGAGGGGTTAAGACCCCCCAGCACTCATGGCTGGAGTTAAGGGCCTGTAGTGTGTAGTAAGAGGAGCCAAGTCAGCACCTGGGAGTGTTCCCAGTTAAGGGGCCCTACGCGTGGACCGGGGTGAGTTCCTAGGTGGAAGCATCCGGCGGGAGTACCGGGGGTAGCCCAAAGAGAGAGTGTGTGACTTGAGCCGCCTGTGTGACATCCTCTGAAGTGTTCTGCCTGCATCAATAAACAAGTTCATCTGGTTCATCATTTTAACCGTTGTCTTGGCTGTTCATATACAGAGGATCCTCAACTTCCTGGTAAGCAGCTACCCCAAGTGAGGGGCAAGGTACCGGGAGTTGCGGGGAGTCCGGGTCCAAGTAGGACCTCATAGAGTTTTCCCAGGGAGGAGAAATATAGTTCTACCTATACCTACCCTGGGTGGAGGCACGCCATTTATATCATACCTGTCCCCCATAAATAAGCGGGGGCTCAGGGCTCCTGTAGCGCCACACGCAGGTGATTGCGTGTTAAAAGTACAACCGTAGCCAAAATAGGGTTACACAAATAATTCAAATGTGTGTGTGTGTAAAATTAGCAATCATTAAAAGGTTTACACAGTTTTTCACCATTTAATCATCATATTAACCATCCCCAGTATTTTAAAAGTACATTTCAATGTAAAGTTGAATTTAGTGGATTCTGAAAGACATATTTATGTGGGGAATACATGAGCACTACTGGCAATTGTTAATTTTTGAACTTCTGATTTTCTTTTTTAATCACTTGACAGTAGCTCACCTCTGCGTGTATTTATTACTTCTTTGTCTGTCTTATTGTTTCACACATTTCCTTAGCCACATGGACTCTTCATAAACGAACAGCAGCTGTGCTGTTACATGATGAGAATTTTTTAATTGGGTTGGACAACCTTTTACCAGGTGCAGAGATTGGTATTTGAGATGAGAAATAGATCATGCTGTTAAACCAGCAGATATATGCTTGAACAATATTTCTTTCTATTTACTGTGAATCTGAAGAAACAAAAAAAAAACCTTTAAATGCTTTGCAGTGTAAATCTGTTGTATTGCTTTTCTTGCAGCTTGCAAACTTATTTTATTATATATAGTAAAATCCCATTTACTAGTTAATTGGGGTCATTTCAGATTCTGGGGGGGGGATGCAAGTGCAAGATAACTAAGTGGGCCAAGAGCATGTCCCTTAGTGCTCATTTACCAAGCACTTTCATGCCCTTGATGCTCTAATCTGCTCTATTCTACCCTTGAGCTGGATGAAAATGTAGAATCAGAAACACTAAGGGGCTGATTTACTAACCCACGAATCCGACCCGAATTGGAAAAGTTCCGACTTGAAAACGAATATTTTGCGACGTTTTCGTATGTTTTGCGTTTTTTTCGGATTCTGTACGAATTTTTCGGATCCAATACGATTTTTGCGTAAAAACGCGAGTTTTTCGTATCCATTACGAAAGTTGCGTAAAAAGTTGCGCATTTTGCGTAGCGTTAAAACTTACGCGAAAAGTTGCGCATTTTTCGCAGCGTTAAAACTTAACGCTACGAAAAATGCGCAACTTTTCGCGTAAGTTTTAACGCTACGCAAAATACGCAACTTTTTACGCAACTTTCGTAATGGATAGGAAAACTCGCGTTTTTACGCAAAAATCGTATTGGATCCGAAAAATTCGTAAAGAATCCGAAAAAATCGCAAAACATACGAAAAAATCGCAAAGTACCGATCATTACGAAAAAAACGCAATCGGACTCCATTCGACCCGTTCGTGGGTAAGTAAATCAGCCCCTAAAGGTAGGGGTGGGTAGGGGGCGGAAGGGGAGGTGCCTACGTCTGTCCCTCACTAATAAAGTACTGACTAATCCAGTTAGTCTGTAACAACAACAACAACAACAATGGCGTCTTTAACAACCATTTATTGTTACATCTTGGCAAAGAACAAGCTTGAAAATAGGCCTGTGGTCTGTGCCGTGATGTACCAATAAACATTTTTACTCTTTAAGATGTGGTAGTCTGCCATCCAGATTGGTTGAAGTTGTGCTGTCTGTTAGAAAGATGAACACAGGGGGACATGGACTACTTTTCTAACATGGATCACCTTTCTAACAGTAAGGTCTATTACTAGTCAATGTTTCTAAATGTTTAAGAAGTAAACAACAATTAAGGGCTGATTTTTAACTGCTACTTTTACTTCAGTCGTAGCGCAATTGGTCACCATTCATTAATGTATTTCCATTCTCTCCCTGCCCTAGTGAGTTTTGTCACAAATGCACCCTGCCAGCCTGTTTAGAATATTTGCGCTCAGTGTGCCTATTGATGCAGTGTAACCAGATGAATGTGGCTAGAATTGCCATATTTTATATACTGTACTTACTGCACCAGCCTCAAGTTTCAGCATCTCTACAGTATAGTAGCAAAGATGCAAGTTTTAAGTTTTATTGTCATATACAGATAACAATGAAGCATCATTAACGTAATGAAATTCTTTTGGCCCGTGTTCCCCCCAACTTCCAGGTCTTTAAAGTTGTCACAGGAACTTCCATATTGGATTCTGTTAGACTCTCACATGCTCAGTGTGCTCTAAGCTTAGGGGTTGTTGCAAATTATCAAGCAGAAAATTAGGTTTTTCTGACACATACTGTAATTCGATGGCTTATTATGAAATTCTGATTCTATTTACACTGGTTTCAGACCTGCCGTGTACTAAAAATATGTATTATTTACCAATCAGTCTTTTATTGACATTTAAATTCAGTAATTATTTATATATATACAGTATATTGTGACTGGGTCCCTAAGCTCAGGTAAGTGACAGCAGCCCAGAGCATGTGCAGGGAACAGCAGAAAAGAAGATGGGGAGCTACTGGGGCATCTTTGGAGGCACAGATCTTCCCTGCTAAAGGGCTGTGGGTGCCTTGGGCTTGTACAGAAACCCAAAACATAATGTACAACATTTCTAGCCTAATTCTTTAGTTAGGCTTTAGCTTTACTTTAAAATGAACCATTAGTATGATGAAGATAATAGAAATTTTACGACAATTTGCAATTTGCCTTGTTATCTTGTGTGATTTAGAAAATATTTGCTACACAGTTTTGCAGCAAAGATTAACTTTATGTAAAAATAGAAAAAAGCTATGGGCATCTAATATCACAGTCCCTCGACTCTGGATGGGATTAATAATGCACAGTTCAGTTCAATGCAAAATGTCCCTTCCCAGGAGCTTTTATACCTCAGGTAGCGAATCTTTTATAACCTGCTGGCCCTACTTGTGGTTTTGGCTCCAAAGCCAGGCATTCCCTGGATCCTCTTTTTCTCCCAGAAGTGCACATTAATAATATATACAGTACTGCTCTCATAGATGGAAGGATTGTGTTACGTAAATCAATGACAGTTTCACTTGGGATAATGTTATACATACCTAATTAAAATATCTTTCAGATCATAATTGAAATATCATTGACAACCTTATGAATAGATTATCTGATATTTTTGGAGAGGAAATCAGTGCCATTTCAGCCATGAGGCAGGTAAGGAGCCCTCAGATTTTTCTTTGCTTAGTACATATTGTATACATTTTCAGCCTTCACAAGTCAAACTTAAAAAACTTCTGGAGAGCTTCAATGCTTATAGAGACTCGGGTCTGGTTCGGTGGGGCCCACTGGGTTGTATGGAGAGTAAATCATGCAAATTATTCAGTAAACTCCAGGTCCCGAGCATTCTGGGTAAAATGCCCTGTACCTGTACTAGAGGACACAAAATGTACAAACAATAAAAACCCAAATAACACCATAGAGGACACAGCTCCAGCATGTGGTCTGGTGCATAAAGTAACTTGTGCCAAATTTAAAAATGAGGTACTGCCATTAGGTGTGTGTCATTTGGATTATGGTTTATTGAAGTTATACTTTCATCTGGTGGCCCACCCCCTAAAATGCAATAATTCTCCAAAAACATCTCCATCGAAAACATTTTGTCATTAATTCCCCAGGCACCTTGAATCGAAAGCATATTGTGCTACTTTTCTTAAACATAATAAATGGTGTGCTAAATATGCATTGAAGCTCCCTGGAGATGTTTTTAATTTCTAATTGTGCAGTTAAGAACCCTGGTTTAGCTAGCATTTTGCCAGGGACAACAAATAGCTGTGGAGTAGGTTGGTCTTGTGGCCTCAGAATGAATGGAGAGAACTGGAGGACATTTTGAATTTGATACATTAGATAATGAGGACCTGCCCACAAGTACTTGCAAGCTATAGGGTGGGAATAGTTGATACACAAAGTATACAATTATGTGGCTGTGGGGGTAGTGTATGTTGGGAAAACAGTGACAGTCTTATGTTAAAGATAATTATAGACATCTTAATTCAAATGGTGTACTGTATATATAAAACAAAATTTCCATGGTGCAAATGTTGGGATCTGGGACATATGTAGATTTAATTTACTGGATGTGGCTAAATTAATGGAAAAACAGAATGGTGTGAATGATGAAATACATCTGATTTATGTATAATAACATCCATCCCTTCATGTATCCATGCAGCTAATACTTCAAACATTTTGAACATTAAAATTGTTCTGCAAATTAAAAAAAAGAAGGTTATGAGTGTAGACATGATGACATTATTAATTGTTAAGTCCAACCAATCTTATACTTTGAATTATATTTCTTACTAGTAATAGCTGTGCTAGTAATTTCCACTTAATATTTACATACTCAAGCAGTGTGCGGAGCTGAACAAAAAATTATATCAATTCTTTTATAAAATATGGAACCATTTTACCCTTAGTAAATTCAAATTCTGGCTTAAGCATCATTTCCGTTTCATTCTGTTCAGGTTTCTGAAAGGCACTTTGAACTGAATGCTGTTCAGTCAATGTGTTGTACTTGATTTAAGGGAAAGGCAGAGTCATTAACAAACCTGACTAATGACCTACAGTGTTTAAAACTCCCAGATGCCACAATGATAAAATGAAGGTATTTACTTATTAATTTCACTACATAGATCTTAGCTCAGTAGACCAACAAAAGAATTTTACTTTTCTGCTGCTTGAAATAAAGAATTAAGAAAAAACCAACAATGTTAGCTTTAGGAAAGATGTTACTAGAGCACAGATTTTATCAGTGTTGTATTTAAATCACACCACCTTAAACCTAACTAAGGTGCTGATTTATAACCCCATGATTTTTTTTTACAAGGGGTAACAATTACTGCTCTTAAAAATTATTATTCTTAAAAAAATAATAGGACTCAATGTAAAAATAATTTTCTTAATTACTAACATTTTTAATATCACAGAAAAGGATCCTGTCCATTTACAAAGTCCCCCATAAGCTAACAGCAGCAGCACTGAACTATGTATTACCCAGTGGAAGAGAATTGTATTTGACCGCTCAAACCAACCAAATCAATTAAGAACAATTGGCATATTGAAAGGGTTCCTCCAAAAAAAACGAATTCTTTTTGCATAATGAATGAAAATATACACGACTTAAAGATTTTCAGAGGCTATTTGAAAATGTGTTGAAAATTGTGTTCTCTACATATGAGCCTTAAGTGCGAAAACACATGGAGCTACTTAGTAGCGACTACTTGTCACGACTACAAAACACAAGAAAATATCCGGCCACAGACAATATTGAGAATTGCCTCTGCCAAAATGTAGAGACAATTATCAGTGAATTAACAGCATTGTCTTTTTTGTAGCCAAGACAAGAAGCTGCTACTAATAGCTCTGTGTGTCTTTAACCTATGACAATAGACTTAGGGGCCTGTTTATTAAAGTATGACAGGTACGAATTACAAAAAATCGCACTGTGCATATTTTCTGCGACTTTTTCGTATAGTTGCGTGACCTTTTTGTATTTTGCACAACTTTTATAAAATATAGCTTTTGGGTGGAGGATGCCTATATACAGTAAATGCCAAAAAGCTTTGATAAATAAGCCAATTTATCAAAAGCATATAAATATAATATATAATATAGCTGCATCCTTGTGTTGACATAAGCCCCAGTAAGGGACAGATCTACTCAAACTAGGGGATCCTTGTTCTAAAATTTAACAGAGAAAAAAATAGTTAATAAACATATAAATTGGCCACATAGCAGCTGATGAACAAATAGCACTGATACAAGATGATTGTGCTAATTAATGAATATAGGTGCTAAATTACACAAGAGGAGTTACCAGTAGCAACAAATCAGCATTTAGTTTTGTATAATCTAATATAAATTAAAGTAAATACCTAATTATCTGCTATTCACCAACTGTACTTGTGCAATTTAGAACATTGTATTCATAAATAAGCCCAGATTTTTAAGCAATAAGGAAAAGTGCAGATGCATTATTTTCTAGCTTGATGAACCCATATCCATAATGATGATAGTTAGCCATCCTGGTCTTCTGTCTTGGCAAATATACTCTTGTGGAATAATACAACAAAGCGTATTCATTCAGAATGATCACTTTAGGTCACATACTGGTTTATCTTTTTGTTTTAAGTGACCAGATAACATTTTGTGGACATATGATCCCTAATATAAAATATCCATTGTTGAAGTAAGTAAATTACCTAGCTTTGTTTATTAAGATGTAAGTGGTGGTATATGCATAATAAGAGCAAAAGGATTAGACCTTAGGGGGACATTTATTAAGGCACGAACGCTCTGAGCGTATTTTGCGCGTCAATTTCGTACCTTGCGCAACAATTTTGTACCTTGCAACAAAATTTGTGCAACAAAAACGAATTATTGCGCCGAGTACGAAAGTTTCGGATTCATTCGAGCTTCGTTATCGTGACTTTCCTTGGGCTAGGTTGGAGCAGCAGAGTGCCATTGATTCCTATTGAGGCTTCCAAAATCATGCACAGAAGGATCAAAGTTGGAAAGGTTTTCCCGCTGTTTACAAATCATTCGGTACAAAAATTTTGGATCGCCAATACGATATTATCGCAATTTTTTCGGAAGCATTTTTGTGATATTTGCGATCTTCAGAAATTATTGTATCCAATCCGAATTTTTCCCATTCGGGATTCAAACTCGTGATTTGATGAATGTAGCCCTTAGCATATTTTCTATGCAGAAGAATCCTTCCCCTGTCCATGTCCCTATTCTGTGCATGTTTAAAGAGATACTGTCATCTTGCTGAAAATATGACAAAGCAGGGGCAGAGTATGATCTGTGCAAAAAGCAAATAGGCCATGTCATTTTGTCCTATTCCAAAACTTTAATTGCAAAAACCTACTCTTATTTGCTGTTATTATCAACAAAGAATCTGGCTTGACAGCGGCAGAACTCTCATCTTTATTGTGTACGGTGTCCTCTGGAGAAAAATTGCAAGGTCGCTCTAAAACCATTTGACAGCGACAGAATGAGATTTTCACACTGGAATGTTCCAGATCTCATTCCAATGTTTTCCATCGCTAAAATACAGACACAGATATGTTCAACGAAAAGGAGACCCCCTTTTACTTTCACATAAGCATTGCTCAGTAACATTGCTCTTTGACTGCTGAAGAAGACATTTACTGACTTACAAAGTCAAGTTTCCTAAACACAATCTGCTATAATACTTTTATTTAAGACCATGCACACAGATGTCTGCTTCACATGTTAAGGTTGTGCACTCTACAGGGAGAACCACATTTCAAAATGACCTTGCGCAGATGTGTCATTTTAACTGGAGTTCATCTCACTACCCTAACCCTCATTCAACATATAAATAAATAATTACATTTATTTTTAATAGCTATAAATTGACATATTTTGGTCAGTTTAATATCAGGTTTTAATTTGCATACTTCTTACATTTTTTATAAGGTATTTCCAATAAAAGTATAGTTCCACTTCTGCTGTAAGTGAACCATGTTCATTAAGCCATAGTAAGTGTAAATTTGAAACATTACACAGGCCAATGGAATGAAAATATTAGACATGTAAGATTGCTGATTTCTCAAAAATTGGGACAGCGACCATTGTTCTCTTTGTCATAAAGAAAAGGGAATACGGGTATGAGACCAGTTATCCAGAATGCTCGGGACCTGGGGTTTTCTGGATAAGGGATCTTTCCGTAATTTGGATCTTCATAACTTAAGTCTGCTAAAAATCATTTAACTGTTAAATAAACCCAATAGACTTGTTTTGCCTCCAATAAGGATTAATTGTATCTTAGTTGGGATACAAGTACAAGGGTACAGTTTTATTATTACAGAGAAAAAGAAAATCATTTTTAAATATTAGAATTATTTGCTTATAATGGAGTCTATGGGAGATGGAACTTTCTGCATAATGGGTTTCCGGATAAGGGATCCCATACCTGTATCTTAAGGGATCCCATACCTGTATCTTCTTTATGAAGTGAATTTTCTGTTACACTTAATACAAAAACTGTTTTCTGTTACCCTTATGCACTGTTTTCTTAATATTAATAATAAAAACCAAGGGAATTGAGCTATAAAGAGAAGTTAAATAGTATGTACTTATAACAAATCGGGTGATGGGAAAATACATACTTTTTATTGACATGTAGAGATGTAGCGAACTGTTCGTCGGCGAACTAATTCGCGACAATACGCGACGCTGTGTCAACAAAGTAGTTTTCAGAGAAATTTTTGCCCGTGATCCCCCTCCTGCATGCCACTGTCCAGGTCGTGGCACCCTTTAAAAAAACTTTAAAATCAGTTTTCTGGCCAGAAATGGCTTTTCTAGGTTTTAAAGTTCGCCTTCCCATTGAAGTCTATGGGGTTCGCAAAGTTCACTAACTTTTTTTTTGAGGTTCGCTACATCCCTATTGACATTTGACTTTGGAGGGAGCTCCTCATCCTGGAGGGAATGATTTGTTCTTCTTTAACTATTACTTTATATAGAGGAGACATATAACATGCAATGCATAGTACAGGTATGGGATCCCTGATCCGGAGCCAGAAGGCTCCGAATTACAGAAAAGCCATCTCCCATAGACTCCATCATAAGCAAATAATTCTAATTTTTAAAATTGCCTTCCCTCTGTAATGATAAAACAGTAACTTGTGCTTGATCCTATATAAGCAGCATGGATCCATATTGGTGGCAAAACAATCCTATTGGGTTTATTTCACAAATAAAATATTTTTAGCAGACTTAGGGGCACATTTATCAAAGTACGATTGAGTCCGAATACAAAAAAATTGTATTGGTTCATACTGTGCGTATTTTCTGCTACTTTTTCGTAATTTGTGCAACATTTCTTTGTACATTTTGGCGACTTTTTCAGACTTTGCAACAAAATTTGTGCGATAAAATCGAATTGCTGCGCCGAGTATGTAAGTTTCTGATTCATTAAAGAGTGCCATTGAGTCCTATGGGAGGCTTCCAAAATCATGCACAGAATATATAAATATATATATATATATATATATATATACCTATGTTTATTTACTTACTACTACTTTAATTCAAAGCTATTGCACACACAGATAGATGCATATAGATTGTAAGTTCTACTGGGCAGGGACCTCCATCCTCTTGTGTCGTTGACTCTTATCTTATTACAATTGTATCTTGTATTTATTTGTGCTTATTGTAATACTTTGTATTTATCTATTTTAATACCCCCCTGTTTATATTAATGTATTCTACTGTACAGCGCTGCGTACATAAGTAGCACTTTATAAATAAAGATATACACACATACATACATTTTTGTGTTCATGTTTTCATAACTATGTTTTTTTTATGCTTTTTAACAACAAATTAAAGGTTAGTTTAGGCTGATGCCACACGAGGCGTAGGGCTGAAATTTTCGGCAAGTGGAAAAACGCTTGCATGAAAACGCGAGATTTTGCATTCTCTCGCGTTTTCATGCCTATATTGGCTACATGTGCCTCCACCCGAGCGTATCCCATTCATTCGGGTGCAGGCACAAGTAGCAGGTGTAGGGCTGAATTTTCGGCAAGCATTTTTCCGCTTGCTGAAAATTTCAGCCCTACGCCTCGTGTGGCATCAGCCTTACAGGTGTGAAAAAGGACATGCCAATTCAGGCTCAATAGGAATATGGCATGAGGGTAATGAAAGGTAATGAGAAATTACCCTTGGTTTTAAAGAATACATTGGTCCTGATTGAGCACAGTTCTAAGCAGCATTGGCAAAAAGCCAGTGGCTCTTAAATCAAAGAACTGTGATTTCTGGATAAAATATCCTGTGTTCACTGGAAGGTTCCATCTGCTGTGTATCTCTGTTTTGACTCTATGGGGGGGGGTAGAAAAGTAATGATATTAAGAAATAAGTGAATACATCCCACAATGATATTGAGAAATAAGTGGATACATCCCACAAACCTTTATCATATTGTATAAACATTGTTTCCAAACATGTCTTGTCTGTAGAGATGTAGCGAACTGTTCGCCGGAGAACTAATTCGCACGAAAATTGGGTGTTCGCAAGTTCGCGAACTTTTAGCGATGTTCGCAATTTTGGGTTCGCCTTAGCTGGAGCCAAATTTTGACCTCTCATCCCAGAGCCAGCAGATACATGGCAGCCAATCAGGCAGCTCTCCCTCCTGGACCACCCCCGGACCACTCCCTTACATATATAAACCGAAGCCCAGCAGCCATTTTACATTCTGCCTGTGTGTGCTTGATGAGTTAGCATAGGGAGGGAGCTGTGCAGGGGTTTGAGGGACAGTTTAGGTAGCTTTGCTGACTAGTAATCTACTTTCTACTGCTCTGTATGTAGCTGCTGTGGGCAGCTGTCCTGCTGATCTCATCTGCTGTAACCCAATAGACCTTGTAAGGACTGCTTTTATTTTCTAATTACTGTTACTCTTCTTTTCATTGTGTACTGCAGCTCCGTCTGTGTGTGTTGGAGACAGGTTACATAGTTACATAGTTACATAGTTACATAGGGTTGAAAAAAGACCAGTGTCCATCAAGTTCAACCCTTCCAAGTAAACCCAGCACACCTAACCCACACCTACCAATCTATACACTCACATACATAAACTATAAATACAACCACTAATACTAACTGTAGATATTAGTATCACAATAGCCTTGGATATTCTGCTTGTTCAAGAACTCATCCATCCATTAACAATATCAATTGTTTATATCATTAATATCATATTACAATATATATGTTTTGCCACAACAAACGGTCCCGTGAAAGAAAGGCAGTGCAATGTAAAGAGCAATAACGGTAGGGGGTTTGCTTTGCAGGCGTGGTTATTTGTTAACAGAAGATGGAAACTTGATGGAATATTTCCCAGCATGCTCCATGATTGTTAAACTTGGGTACGTTTTGCCAGATTATAGTGGGAAATGGTGGAACAATTACATTTCCTAGCATGCTCTATAAATCCGGATACAACTGAAAGAACTAAAACAAGTCTCCCAGCAAACTCTATAAACCAAAACAAAGGAAAAAAATGGACTACATTTCCCAACATAAATCCTGACATAAATCAGAATTTAACTACAACACATAAAGTTGACTGACTATAGCAGGTATAAAAGTGGCTACATGTTACCATTGTTACCGCACATGTAATGCCCTAATGTATAGCGTGGGGTTACTGGCATGGTGTGCTGCTCATAGTAGTGCACCAGCACCAACCACACATTCACATCATTTTTTTTATTTGTGTTTTTTTACTTTGCTACTGTAATTTATAGAGCCGAGTGCTATTAGTCTAGCTGTGTTGGGGACTGGTGTGCTGCTCCTAGTAGTTCACCCCCAGCACCAACCAGAGATCACTTTTTTTTTTATTATTAATTTTTTTTATTTTATTTAACTTACTGTTCTTTAATGTGCCCAGTGCTGTTTGCTGTTATTCATAGTAGTGCACCAAACACGTTACACATAGTAGTGACATTGCATTGCAATAAAATCACCTGAGCAATGTTTTTCCACCAGCAATAATATATTCCGTATCCACTACTGCAGCGTTTTGTCTTTGCGTGTGAACCGGCTGTAACCTTTACACGACTTGATTGGCATGTAGACGCCGGACGTTTTAAAGCAGTTTATTACACAAGTTTAGAAATGTAGTGTGATTTCTGCCCTTTACAGCACAAAACGCAACGATGTGTCAACTACGTATTTTTCAGAGAAATTTTTGCCCTTGAACCCCCTCCTGCATGCCACTGTCCAGGTCGTGGCACCCTTTAAACAACTTTAAAATCTGTTTTCTGGCCAGAAATGGCTTTTCTAGTTTTTAAAGTTCGCCTTCCCATTGAAGTCTATGGGGTTCGCAAAGTTCGCAAAAGTTCGCACTTTTTGGCAGAAGTTCGCAAACGGGTTCGCAAACTTTTTTTGTGAGGTTCGCTACATCTCTACTTGTCTGTCATCAAGTAAATGTTAGGTGAACACATATCTTGTAATGTACAGAACTGCAAAACCATTCCCCGATCTTTGGCTATGAAGCCCCCAATCCCAACACAGTAGCCCAAAGCCAAAGTTTGGTTTCCAGTGTGGATCTGCTGCAATACTCTTAGGGGCTGATTTACTAACCCACGAATCCGAATGAGAAAAATTCGGATTGGAAAACGAACATTTTGCGACTTTTTCATATTTTTTGCAATTTTTTCGTCGCCGTTACGACTTTTCCGTAAATTGTCGCGACTTTTTCGTAACCGTTACGACTTGCGCGAATTGTCGCGACTTTTTCATTGCCATTATGACTTTCGTGAATTGTCACGACTTTTTCATTGCCATTATGACTTTCGTGAATTGTCGCGACTTTTTCATTGCCATTATGACTTTCGTGAATTGTCGCGACTTTTCATTGCCATTACGACTTTCGCGAATTGTCGCAACTTTCATTTTGAGAGCTCGAAAAAGTTGCAACAATTCGTGAAAAAGTCGCAAAGTACCGATCATTACAAAAAAAACGCATTCGGACGCTTTTCGGACGTTCGTGGATTAGTAAATGTGCCCCTTAGTATCTCTGTTGGTCTGGACATACTACAAGGACACACATAAGTTGGGACAAGTGTCAGCAGTGCGATTGATGGGGGGGCCTTTGCACTGGTGTTAAAACTAAAAAATCCCATGAAGGCTTTCCCTTTAATCAATTATTTATAAGATATAGTCACCTAAAGCATTGTTATTGGCTGATTCATTGAGTGAAAACTAGAAAAAGAATGCCAATATTTGTTAAACACTGTTTTTATAACTATTTTTTAATTAACTATATATAAAATAGTATAAATTACACTTTTTAAAAGTAGTAGTAATCTTGTTGTTTATAGAAAGCCAATTAGGCTTTTTGCACCAATGGCTATATTAACGTTAGATAAAAACTTGAATATATATATATATATATATATACTGACTGCAAATCCCTATAAATATGATAATAACCCTCTAAATTACATCTGAAAGAGGCATCAGATGCAAACTGTGAAACAATGCAACACAGAGGCAGAGTTACATTGAGCTTTACACAATTTTGAAATGTTGGGAAAGAAATTAATTTATCATAATTTTAATGATGAACGAATCTGTCCCATTTGCTTCACCATAAAATTTGCGAAACAGCAAGAAAATTCACGAAACGGTGAAAAATTTGCGAAATGCATTTGTCGTGCACTTTTTTTGTCGCCCACGTCTATTTTTTGTCACCTGCGTTTATTTTTTTGTCGCCCACGCAATTTGACGCACAACAAAAAAAAATCCGCACAACAACTTTTTCACAAATCAAATTTGCTGCAAATCCATGCCTGGCAAAAAAATTCACTCATCACTAATTATTTTGTCATTTTTAACAAAAAATTCATAAAAGTGTCTGTAACATGTCTTTTTAACACCAACAAATCAGAAATAAGTTTGTGAATATGGGGAATATATACATATGTTTTAACACCCCAAAATGTCTACTTTCATCTTTCTGTTACATATTACATTTTTTATAAATTAGTTCTGCAGTTCCACCACCACCCTGTCCTAAATTATTCCTTCAGTGATTCTTGAGTCCAATGAGGTGTCTGGGAGATAAAGAAGTGTTCCAATCCATGTACATAATGCCTTAGAATTCCTTCCCACTTAGTCACCTCTTCCCATGCAAGAATTTGATGATAAACTTCATAGTAGAGAACTACATAACCTGAGACAGTAGAAAACTGAAGATACAGAATACCCTTTTTTTCAGCTAGAAATGAACAGACATAAGAATTTGTCCTGAACATTTAGCAGTTGTGCAATAAGATTTAGGCAGTACATCCAGTGGTTACAACTGGGTAAATTTGAAGTTATACTTAAGCTAAGTTTGTATTACATTTTCAGTGATATGGATAGGGGATCTATTTTCCCAAAACCTGTTATTAATAATTCAGACTTCATTCTAACAAAATAAATAACCTTTGCTTATATCCTGAGCATTCTGGATAATAGGCACATAGCTATTGTATTACATCTAGAATGTAAGCTGTATATTATTCCAGATGTTATTTTGTGACTTTCAATCTTTGACCTAAAAATGTATCTCAGTCTTGTAATCTGTGACTCTACAATTTAATCTCCTCTCCCTTCAATGTAGGTATTGCAGTCTTCCAGGTATATAATAGAGAACTTGCTCTTCACAGCAGGGAAGAGCAGGTGGGACCTGTAGGAGAGTATGCTGAACTGTATAGTCTCTGGGGCTGAAGGACCTTTGGCAGTTCCCAAGGGACTTTTTGAAAGCACAGGTTTAGGCATGATAAAGTTAAATTTGGAAGAAAAAGACTTCTAACGAGAATCTGCTCAGTATCAACTCTAGACTACACATGTGGGATCTATTTTAGTTTGCTACAATCATTCATCAATATGTTACTCCTCTTGCATGGTTTTCAAAGATGGATCATATAAACAGAATTGTAAAGATGGCTGTCCCGTTGAACAGCTCTATTACATGAATAAAGCATATTGATACGATATTAACCTTCAATGTAAAGTTTCCAGATCATTTAAAAAATCAGAGACACTTCTAATAAATGGAATTTGCTGGGCTACATTGAATGCAAATCGATTGCATTGAAATAAAATGGCAAATGTTGGATTGCACTGCCTTATAGCCTTTTTTTTTTTTTTTTAGCTTGAAGATCAATGTATAAATTTCTTTTTTTATTCACTTCATATTTTGTATAATTATAGAAGAAGTTCCATACTTTAACAAAAGATTTATCTTTGTTTTTCCATTAAAACAAATCAACTCAACCACACTGACTTTACGCAGAAAACTTAGAAGTTAATCAACTGTTAACTTGAAATGTTAGAGTATATCATTAACATGAGTTTTCACTTAATTGGATAATTTCTTCATCCTTTTACTAATCCAAGTTACTTGGCTGGCAGGAAATGTGATTTAGCTAAACCACATTTATTTTATGAAATTGGCTGTTCAGCTTTTTTTTTTCACAAACGATTGTAAAGTTGTAGAGTGGAAAGTACATATCTCCTACAGAAAAGGCAGATTTACATCTCATTTCTGTGGTAATGGTTTTAGTAATCCCTGTTAAAAGGAAAATAGAACAAATCTGCATAATCTTCTGCTGAATGAATTCTTCAACTGTTTGGCCTGTTTCTTGGTGTCAGTTTTCCTTCAGTGTCAATGGTTTTAAATAAACATTTCATTTCTGAATGCTGTTTTTAATTCCACCAAAACAGAATACTAACACTTATTTAACAACTATAGTCATTTGTAAGATACACAAATATGTTAAACAGTAAAATTCAATTTAGTAAAAAAAATTCAAGTACAAGGACCCCACAATAAACATTTTTGAAAGAAGGACTTGGTATCGTTTTACATGCCCGCATTATAAAAGATGCAGTGGTGGAAATTCCACCCAAAAGGCAAATTTACTCCAAAATGCATTTTGAAACAACGAACAAGGCTGTCCTGTGGAAAGGTATTTAATTGTATGGAAAAGTGTGTAATGGTCTCTCAGAGCATGGTACAGAGCAGGAAGGATACTTGTCTGTGTTTAAGAAGTCCCAGAGGGGCTAGGGGTGCTTCCTGCCACTGCAAGGTGCAGCAGGAGCCTTGAGAAAGCAACTGAGCGACTGAGCATCTAAGGAGCTGAGAGGAAAGCCAGGAGGCTGAGCAATTCTCCAAGAAGTGTTGTGTACAGGGGTGACCCCAACCATTTGTGTTTTCTCACAGGTAGTCCACAGGGGGCCCAGTTTAGTGTGGGAACTCATCTAATGTGTGAAAGGAAGCACCCAGAGGGCAGGATTTATTTTTATGATCTGTTTGGTATGCTGAAATGGGCACCCCTGTGTAAATAAACTGCCTTAACGTGAAGAAAGTGTCTGTCCTGGATCCCGCTAGTTTACAATATATATAATCTACCTTTATGTTTATGACTGTTCACTGGCTATGTTAATTGGTCACAAGGAAATTTATGTCTTAGTATCCTACATTTAAAGTCCCAAGATTAATTATTCAGTTGATTAAAAATAAGATCCAAAACAATAACTGTTTGCTGCTAATGCCTAGATATGAGTTGTCAGTGATTACATTTATTTGTTATATGTGTCAGAAAGTAAAAGTGTCAAATTAAAATATTGCAAAATCTTAAAGATACTGAAGCCTTTGTTGAGAAATATACACATCAAGGTAGCAATAGCTTAGTTTATTAGTATGAAATCACCTTGCTAAGTGTAAGGAATTTAAGGATTAGTGTAGTGGCATAGCTTTACTTTTACAAGTACTTTTTACAGTTCCATAAACTATGATAGCTTGATTTAATATCCACCCTGTACATGGCTGTAATGTTTCAAGCTATTGATTTAGCTTCTAAAGTACACTTATGTGAATGCACATTTTGAGTTCTTAGTAAGCCACCGGATATTACTCTAGTAACTAAATATTAACATACGCATATGATCTGACTAATTTCAATGTTTTCTTCAATAGCCTTGATATATTAACCCCTAGTAAATTATTTGGATGTCCAACATTAAAAGCAACTAATTAATTAATTTAACTTTCAACAAGATTACTTCAAATATAAAGTCAGGAATATTACATTGTGCATGAGGTGAAAGAACCACAATTACTTATAGAACATGGGATGAATGTTAACTCAACAACAGCCACTCAGAGGGAGGTTAGATACTTTCTTGGAGGATAAGTTTACTTTAAAATAAACTTTTATTATGTTCTAAGCAACTTTTCAAGTGCCCTTTATTTTTATTTTGTATTTTTTTTTATTTATTATTCTATTTTGCTTCTATCCGGTTGTCAGGAATCCCTACAGCAGTAAACAAGATACAAATTGAGTGTGAGACTTCTTTCCTTTAGCACCTATCTTTTTGTTTAGCCCACCTCTATTAATGATCAGTTTGGGCTTTCTGGATACTTTGTGGTTGTTAGAGTAATTAAAATCATAGGAACAAGATCTAATTTTCAAGCCTGTAAGCTGCCAAAAAAGATATTTTAAAATTAAACTATAACAAATAAGAAATGAAAAAATAATAATAGATTGTCATACAATGGTTCTGATCAGAATGGTTTTGTCAGATTCTGACATGTTTCTATGGCCCCTTGGGGCAGAACTTAAATGCTTGACTAACAAGAAAAGTCTGGAACACTGTTGTCGGCTTATACCAGATGACCAATCAGGTTCAGCGTTCACAGTTTACTTATCACAGTGCTGCCACTTTCTTTCATGTTCAGGGATGTGACTTTAAAAAAAGAATCCTCCACCGCACTACAGAACTACTCTCCTGCACTGCTTTGTGACACTTTTTTAATGGTGCTTTTAACTAGCTACCCCTTAGTAGATTGACTCAATGCCTGGCAAAAAAATTTGCTCATCACTAATAAGCTCTTACAGAAAAGCTGCACTGAGTCCTGTCAAAAGAAACACACAATTTCTTGTCTTATTTTGTGTTTACATGTACTTTGGTGTCTGACTTCCTCTCTCAGAGCTCTCTCTTCTCCTGCTCCCCCCTCCCATAAGAATTCACTCCCCCTCCCATCAGAATGTGTGATCTGAGCTACCAGCACAGCACAGACAGTGCCGGATTTCTACTGGGGGCGACCCCCTATCCCCCCCCCCCATTGTTCCGTATGGGACAAAAATGTTAAAATTGGCCTGCGGTTTGTGCCGCCCTAGGCCAGGGCCTTTGTGGCCTCGTCACAAATCCGGGCCCCGGGCCTGAGCATGAAAGCTACTGAGACCAAACTAAAATGGCTGCTGCTATCTTAAACAAACAGAGCAAAGGTTCTAGGGCTGTTCACTCAGGTATGGTAAAGCTTTCTGCAGAATAAATAATCTGCTTTAAGAAAAAGCAGCAGAAGAATAAGCTGAAGTAGAAGAACATTAAGTTGGTTTAATAATTAAAAACTCAATTTTTTTAATAATCAAAAGTCAATTATTTTTTATATTCTGATATTTTAATAAATAAGTAGTTCTAAACAATTTTTTTTTTGCCAGCAGTGTCGGACTGGCCCACCAGGATACCAGGAAAACTCCCGGTGGGCCCAGGTGCCAGTGGGCCCTCCTGCTCCTAACCATATGGACTACTTCATGGTCATTCCCTATTTCTGAATGGGAACAAAGAGGAGAAATAAATGGAAGAATAGATGCTACCATGTAAATAAGAGACTTGAAGAATAAAATAGTTCAGTGAGTAAAGGAGGAAAATATTTTGGAGAGTGGGCCCATGGTTTAAGGTTTTCTGGTGGGCCCCTGGGGTCCCAGTCCAACACTGTTTGCCAGGCATAGATTTATGGTGAAATTCTGAATTTAGCCATCAGCAAATTTTATTCTTGAAACTACAGAAAAAATTTGCAGAAACAAAAAATTTGCTGACTAAAAAATGCAAATTGACATTTTTCGCGTTTCACAAATTTTACATTGTTTCACAATGTTTCACGAATGTTTCTGTAGGGAAGTGCTAATTTACACTTTCCCCAAACACACAACCCTGTGACTTTAAATCTGGAGCAACCAAAAACATGGCTGCTGACTGTACTGCAAAGGGACAGTTCCCAGTCACAGCCTGGCCCAATCAGCAGGGGGGATTGGCTTCTGACCTTGTGACCCTGCTGAAAGAGCTTTGGAGCCAAAAAGATATGAAAGTGAGGCAGATCTGATTCAGGAAGAGAGGAGAAGGAGAGCATGGACTCTGCACAGTAATACTGAGAGCTTCCTGAGGTTTCTCCATCTTTCCTGTGAGTGTTCCTGTGATCTGTACAAGAAGGGAGCTTAAGGTACCACAAGTACCTCTCCGCGGAGCAGCGCCTGGATTGGACCAGAGTTTCTGGGTCTTTTTTCTTTTTTTTTTTTGCACCCAACTATTTACAAAAACAAGTTCTCAGCAGTGCCTCCTTTGGAGGTGAACCAACCCACCGCTGAGGGGTAACAAAAGAATTTTCTCTGTTTGCTCAATAACGTGAGTCCAGAGATAGGGAATGAATCCCAAAAACGGAAAAGAGGGTACTAATCAGTTGTTCAGTCCCTAGGGGAAATTCTCGCATAGCCCCAGAGTTCTCTCACACGAGTGTTTATGAGTCTTTGCACCCTTGATAGGGTCCTCATTTTGGTGGGGTCTCCCCAGCCGGGTAAGACCCAGAAACTCTGGTCCAATCCAGGCGCTGCTCCGCGGAGAGGTACTTGTGGTACCTTAAGCTCCCTTCTTGTACAGATCACAGGAACACTCACAGGAAAGATGGAGAAACCTCAGGAAGCTCTCAGTATTACTGTGCAGAGTCCATGCTCTCCTTCTCCTCTCTTCCTGAATCAGATCTGCCTCACTTTCATATCTTTTTGGCTCCAAAGCTCTTTCAGCAGGGTCACAAGGTCAGAAGCCAATCCCCCCTGCTGATTGGGCCAGGCTGTGACTGGGAACTGTCCCTTTGCAGTACAGTCAGCAGCCATGTTTTTGGTTGCTCCAGATTTAAAGTCACAGGGTTGTGTGTTTGGGGAAAGTGTAAATTAGCACTTCCCTACATTTCATTAAAGTGAAATGGGACGAATTCGCTCAGCCCTAATCATCACTATAAATAAGTCAACATTTATGTTCTTTCATTTGGGAGTTTTTTTATATTGGAAAAATCCACAAAAACTTTACAAATTTGAATTTGGATAAATCTGCGTCTCTGTATCCATTTAGTGGTTTATGCTCTGCATTAATATGCGCACTCTGTTTAAATTCATAAAGTTCCTTTGGACACTGAAGATTAAGATACATTTTAATAAATGGTAGAGACATGAAAGTAAAAATGCCTTGACATTACAGAATGGTTTTCATTTTTCAGAGAACCTTATTATTCACGATGCATTATTTTTATTGTTAAATTATTAAAAAGGCTACATGACTCAGAGTTAAAAATGATTTAATGATCAAGAGGTAGACATTCAGAATAGTATTGTGTAGAGTCAAGAGAATTCGTATTCAGTATTATGAAATAAAGAAAGAAATGCTATGGATCAAGTCTAATAGATACAGTCCTCTGTTATAATGATAGCTAAGATGACACCATTAAAAGGAACTGTCTGATATGATTATGTATTCAAACTGTAGTAGTTGCATGATCATTTTCTTCACAATATGCTTTATTATTCTATTGTTTGCAATATATTGTTTATTAGTGTGCTTCTTCAGACAACTATACTATGTTGATTAGTAGTAAGGGAAGGACAAACTATTGTTGTGGAGCTTTAACCAGACCTGATCACAACAGACACATTGATTTTGCTATAAGAAAAGATTTTATTGACAACATGTACGTAGAGTCCCTTAATACATACCATCTCGATTTAAAAAAAAAAACTTGCTATCTTTGCAAGGTCAGTTTCAGAAATTATGAGAGAACTTATGAATTGTGTACATAGTTCTTAAAGACACAGTGAATGTCAAATAGATTATATACAGTATGCAATATATGAACACACAAAAAACATTATTCCAAAAATTCATGTTCCTTCCTGTTGAACACAACTGTGTTAAATCTAAACCACACATATGTTATACCTAAACACAAATCATTACTAACATAAATTCTGTGCCCTTGTAGTTGGTTACTATAGGGCAGGGCTGTCCAACTGGAGGCCCAGGGGGCAGGTATAGTCCTGAGGCCCAATGACCCATAATGTAGTGTAGGGAAGCAGGGCTTCATGGGGCTACAAGTTGTAGGGGCTGTGATTGGCCAGTTTTTAAACATTGGCCTTATCTTTCAGTTGGCGCAGGACTCTGGGAGGAGCAGCAGCTTGTGGCGTCCCACCTTCCCTCTCTAGGAGGCGGGGTGTTTTTTTTGTTGTCGCAGTTGGCAGAGGGCACCTTTAGATGGAGCCCCAGGGGAAGTTAAATAGGGTATTTGACAAAGAGTGGAAGTAGTTTGGCAAGCCTGGGGTCCTGATGGGAAGGTAGACAGCCTTGTTTAGGGCTGGGGAGAAAGGAGGCAGGAACCAGGCTTTACAGTTGGGAGCAAGGTTAGCCCTTGGGGAGAATAAGGAAAGGTAAAATGTTTGCTATACAAACGGTTTGGTTACAAGTTGACAGTGTTGTACATGTTAAGTTATGTTTTTTATGAAGTCAATTAACAAATGCAGCCATCTCTTTCCAACCAAGGTGTCTGAGTTTCTTTAAGGATGGGAAGTATGGGGTTGGGGGTCAAATGGGGAGGGGTTCAGTCTTGACACTGCACCTGTCATTTGTCTGCTTAAAGACTCCATAGACAACACTGTATTACATCATCATTTTAATTTAATCCGGCCCTTGAACATGTATACTAGAAATGATTGGCCCACTATATGTAATAAGTAGGACAACACTGTTATAGGGTATTTTAGGAGACAGGGTTTCTTTTAGATAAGAACCCCCCATCTGAGTAACAGTGAAAAGAGTATAAAACCTCACGTCCTCTGGGTTAAATCAGAAATATATACTGTAGTATATATGTAGTATACTCTACATTTCTCCATGTATGTGTTGTCAGTAAAATGTTCTCTTATATCAGTGCTGTCCAACTGGCGGCCCGCGGGCCGCATGCGGCCCTCGACCCCCCTCTGTGTGGCCCCCCAACTGTCTGGCTGCTTTGATGGCTTAATTTTGTGTAAACTTTAAATGGTATCAGTACTGAGATTAACTGGCCCCCTGCATGGTTCCCACCTCAGATTCAGGCTGTAATCCCCCTGTATTGTTTAAAAATGTAATCCCCTCTGTTGTTCACACCTTTTAATCTCTGCATTGTTCACCCCCTGCAGTGTTCACACCTCAGGCTCAGGCTGTAATCATCCACATTGTTCACCTCTTCACACCTCAGACATTGTATGTACTGTGTATAGGCAGCATAGGGTAGGCAGAGTATGGCACATAGGCAGCATAGGGCAGGGAGGGTATGGCACAAACAGGCAGGGCAGGCAGAGGATGGCACCCACAGGCAGCATAGGACAGGCAGAGTATGGCACACACAGGCAGCATAGGACAGGAAGAGTGCTGCCTGTGTGTGCCATGCTCTGTGCCTACCCTATGCTGCCTGTTAGAGGTGAACCTGGCAGGGGTTTGTTCTGGGAGTTTGTTAGCAGTTGGAAATAGCCATTAAATGGTTCCTAAGGTGTGTAATTATATTCTGGGGGTTGCTGTGCTATCCAAAGGGGAGGAGGATGCATATGGATTTAAGGGTGTGTCTTAATATGACATAATATAATTCTTTAACATATGAATGATGGTTGATATCCCTGCAGCGACCATTGTGATAAAATGGGTGTGGTTTGAAGTGGGGGAGTGGTCAAAACTGGCTTCCATTAGCGGCCCTCCACAATGTATGCGAGAGAAATTCCGGCCCTCGGCACCGCAGAAGTTGGACAGCACTGTCTTATATTAATGTGTCTGTCTTAATGGGGTCAGGTGAAAACTCCACAAGTATGAAGTTTTGTGAAGTTATACATCAAATAGTTTATATATACAATATAAAAACACGCAAACATGATAATTCCATAAAAATCCTTATCACTATTTTGAAAAAGATTTTCTATTAAAATAGCAAGTGTTCTCCTTTAAACATATGTAGGCTCATGCATCTAGGCAATACTACAACCCAAACATCTTAGCACTTAATACAGTCAAGCATTTTTGAACGTTACAGCAATACAAAAAAAGTGTGCAAAGTAAATAGTATAGATTTTTCCAATAACATCACCTATGTGAGAATTCACATATTTATTAAAAATGGGGATTGAAAAAAAAAAAAATGCAAGCCCCTCCCCCCCAAAAAATGCTGACAAAATGCAAGTGACTTTCTTAAACCTTGCCAGCTTTTACTTGAATTTTTGCATTTTTTCTTTAATAAATCCTAACTCTTTTTTCAGAGGTTTTAGGTGCCCATTTTTCTCAAATGGGCAGAAAAATCAACATTATGTTTTGAGTCGCACTGTGGTAGTTTGTATAATCCTACATTTGGTTACAAAGTCCAACTTTTAACATAAAATCAGATGTATAAAGTGATCATCAGAATAGATGTTGCCGCAGAAGCATGTGTCATATAATCTCAACTGTAAATTGTTTCTAAATCAAAGCAAGAGTATTACTGATGAGTAAGTTAAAGCTTCTCCAAGGCAATTACTTTCAATTATTTGGTTATGCTGGTTTAACTTTTACTAATTTATTGGGTATTATGTTTGATTGTTCACTTTAATTTCACAGTTCGATGCTGAGTAAGCCTCTGTACTGCTGGTAGTTGAAATGGGGATAATATGTATAACAATTATAAAAAAGTAATTAAGTGTACAAAGAGTAATTTGTTGAAATACTATTTTCATCAAACTAATCAAAACTAATCTGTGTAAGGAAAACTATCAACGCACACTACAATATTAAGCTAAACATAAATATTGTTTATTTTTTATGAATAACAGAAGCTATCAGCTGGAAAATATATCATCATGTTGCAATTTGGTCCTCCAAAGTGCATTGTGATGGCACAAAATTCTGTGATGTAACGCATGTGGAATAGCGAAGGCACCAATTTGAAAACATCATAACAAAAATCATGAATAACTGGTAAAATATATTGGTATAACTTATGCTTAGTGATGCAATCAGTGCTTAATGATGTCATTTGTGTCATGATTGAATCACTGAATATTGTCTCTTAGAAATAATAATTTAGCCCCTTTTGTAAATAGTTCCAAGACCTATATAAAAGCACTAGGCTTGCGGTTCTCTTGTGTTTACATGGCCATTCTCCTCTAATATTCATATATTTTATAAGTAAAGTGCTTACTATTCTGGAGAAGGACACTGTTTACTTCCAATAGATTAATTAGAATAATGCAAGCTAGAACACTATTTATTTTGTTGAATGCTTTACCATATCTGAGTACACATCTATAGAAGCTCTCTGTGTAAAGCAGCTGCCATATTAGTGTAGGGACCCCTAGGGTAAATATGCCCCTATGGCTTTAAGCCCTACTATTTCCTATATCTTCCTGTTACTGGGCAAAGACCCATGTATCTAGTTTGATATTAGCATTTGTGCCTTATTGATTTATAAGTAGACCACTCCCGTTGCACTCTAATATAGTGCTTAGCGACTCAGGTGGAAGTTCAACTGAGCCTGGGATCAACAGGGTCCCAGTAAGTTATCTACCCTAGACAATCATTTAAACTCTAGTGAAGTCGGGGAACAGGGACCCTGTGAATGAGGATTAGAAGGAGCAGGATAATATCTTTAATAGCACTTTCTAGGAAAGTGAGATAGTTAGTGTAGTTAGAAACAGCAGTTTCTGGCTCCAACCAGGAGAGATTAGCCCTACAGGCACTGTTGCCTTAGTGTAGGACTGCTGTTAAAACACAGGTATAAGGTTAGTTCTTATCCCTTGATTGCTAAGGTACACATCCTGAGGACACAAGATACTTGTCCAGACTACTCTCCACACAGGGGCCATGCTGTTTGGCTGTCTTTACCCTGCCCACACTCTGTCGAGGTGGGATAAAACGGTGGACACAATACCTTTCTACCTTCTGTGCCTTTATCTGCTAACTCCTCTGAATAAGTATTACATAACCCTGTGGATCATTTGTCTTGGGCAAATAAACAAGTTAAGTTCTGTTTTACCACAAAAGAACCTTCTGGTGTCTATTCTTTCAATTACTTTGCACACAGCCTAAGTGACTTGTAGTTTCACTACACCCCTTGGATATTTACACATAGCGAAAGCCCATCTTTATGTACCTCATGCTCTGAAGCCTATCTAGCTGGTCTGGTGTGTAAATACAGCCATCACTTCCTTCAGTCTGTTGTGCAGACAAAGAGGGAGTAGTTAGGGGTAGAGCCCCTAAGGCTACTGTGAGGCCATCCCGCTGAAGCGGTCCTCTTGTGCCAGTATTTTTGGCCAGTTTCAAGTACTTTTGGAGGTTGCTTATCCCTCACTTAATACTGAGCACCAGGCTGAACATTTGTGGCAAGGCTAGGGTGTGCTAGTGAGAGTTACAGTTGTAATAGCGAGTTCAATTAACTATAAAGTCTAAACATATAATACTTTTACAAAGTAATGATATGTTATTTATGTAGATAGATAGATAGATAGATAGATATAGCTATATAGATAAATACATACACACACAGTTTTCTATTTTTGTTTCTTTTCAGGGGACAAACTAATTGAAAAAGAGCTAACAGCCAGTGTTAAAATGGTTTACTAAAATGGTCTCTCAACTCCTTTGCTCTGCTTTATAACTGAATCCAGTTACGCTGCAGATATTGGTTTAATTTAAAGGAGCAGCTTTTCAGCTAAGCAGAGTGCTGAAGAAATTGAATGGCCTTGCTATCCAAGAAGACTAATAGGATCAAACAGAATTCTGCAGCATCCTATTTTGTTGCTGTCTCTAGTGACCTTGTATATCACTGACACTATTGTCATTGAATTGAACACAGTTGCCTACAGTTCACTGAATTTACCAGACTTTGCTTTCTTTTACTTCTTAGTTAAAATTACAAATTACTTTTTTTCTAGTTTTTGCTCAGCTTAAAAAAAATGTCTTTTTTTATTTGTTTTTATTTTAACTAGACATTATTATTATTAATTATTATTATTATTATTATTATTATTATTATTATTATTGTGTCAAGATAACACATTTAAATAATTTGCATTCATACAGTTACAGGTATGGGACCAATTATCCAGAATACTCAGGACCTGGGGTCTTTCTGTAATTTGGATCTCCTACCTTAAGTCTGCTAAAAAAAAATTTAAACAATAAATTAAACCTGATAGGATTATTTTGGCTCCAGTAAGGATTAATTATATCTTAGTTGGGATCAAGTACAAGGTACTGTTTTATTATTACAGAGAAAAAGGATACCATTTTTAAAAATGTGAACTATTTGATTAAAATGGAGTCTATGGGAGATGGCCTTTCAGTAATTTGAAAGTTTCTGGATAATGGGTTTTTGGATAAGGGGTCCGATACCTGTACTATTAAATGTATTTATTGTACAATTTTACTTTTTTGCTTTCTTTTTAAAAAAAAATTATGTACATTATCTATGGTGTATCCCTATAGTGCAACTTTTTTTTTTTTTTTTAATAACCCATGGGAAAAGGCTTGGGACATAATATTCCTAATAAAATAAGTCCATACTTAATAGATGCTACACAGTTACATACAGGAGGAAATATATAATAAATAACATATACCACAATGGAAGTAAAATATGCATTTATTGAAAGACAGAAATTTCCTAACCTCGTAGTTACCCTGTTGCTGATACCTCTGGCTCTCTTGCATTTTCCATGATGGAATAAAAGGTGTATTGTAAAGGCTACTCTTCCTACCAGGAACACTTTTTGGCCTGCTGTATGAGGATTACTAAAGAGCTAAATTACTTAATTTTCAACAAACACTGCATTATTGTGTTATTTTAAACCAACACCCAAAAAACCCAACACCAAAGCACATGTGGTTTGTGCTGTCTGGTGTAGTAAAGAGTGCATGGATCTATAAATTAGGAAGACTATAATGGCTCAGTAAGAGAATGACCTAACATAGGAGGGCTAACTCCTCAAGACTTATGAAGTTGATCTACATTTAAAGGAAAAGGGACACTGCTATAAAGACAGCAATATATTTTGGACAAGGAAGATGGTCGGAAAGAGGTGTAAAGGAAGAGGCCTGTAAAACCGCTTGTCAGCCACATCCAATGCCACTTTGACATCATCACCTTGGTGGTTTCACAACAATTCACACTTACAGTCATTTACAATAAAAAATGAACATCTACCTAAATGAGAATCATGATTCCACTGTGACTGGATCACACTTTTCAGAAAGTTCATCTGCTTAATACCTTACCTCACTTATTATGTTACTTGAGGGCCCCTGAAACTGCCCTGTTTGCCGGACCTAGTTCTAAAATCACAGTTATCATCAGTTATAACAAGTACTTCGGATTAAGCCACCTGATGAATACTTCTCTAGACCCTGAATAAACTATATAGTAATACAAATGGTAAGCATCACACATAAAACATTTATTTGGTGCACAAAATAATAATAAAAATGTATCCTAAATTTTTAACAATCGTTTAATTAACCATTCCCAAAAGACAGAAGTATCTCAGTGCTCCATGGACCATGAGCTCCTCCCTCATAGGTGTTTTGTGTCATTGGACACTTCATCAGAGAAGGCTAACTTTTTCATTTTTACTCTTTCCACATTGTATTAAAGGGGGACCTGTTACCCTTAGAAATAATTCCAGATAACTTTCTATTGTGTTAATCGAGCAAAAAAAACTTACACTATAGAAGTTATTCAAATAGGGTTTATTTAGTCTTGGAATTCCCAATCAAAGCAAGCAGGCAGACACCATTTATTGTATACTTTTATTAAGGAAAGCTGTACATCATCCCAAAACCTTGTGTTTGGGGACCTAAAGCCCAGACACAGTTGTCCTTATGAAGGCTCCAGTGTGAGCCAAATCGTTAACTTAAGATTTATTTTTTATTTTTTGTTACAAATTAAATAAATAAGGTAACAAATAAAGTATGTAAATTTAAAAAAAAAAAGAAGGCTCATCCTGCTCTGCAAGGCAATGGGCAATGGGCATGCAACTGCCCCGGGCCAGGGTTTTTAGAGAGAAAATAAAGCTGAGCTGGTTTAAATAATTTGTCATTATTCATCCTACATGTTTATTGTAAAACTTCAATAAAATGTTTTAAAAGCAAAAATAAATAATAAAAAACAAAACAAAACCTGAGCTGGACAGATACATGCCCTTGATTATAAATTGGTACTTAGCTGATTTCTTAGTAAACTAAGTACAGGTATGGGACCTTTATTCAGAATGCTTGGGACCTGGGGTTTTCCAGATAAGGGATCTTTCCGTAATTTGGATCTCCATATCTTAAGTCTGCTAAAAATAATTTTAACATTAAATAAACCTAATAGGATTGTTTTGCCTCCAATAAGGATTAATTATATCTTAGTTGGGATCAAGAACAAGGTACTGTTTTATTATTACAGAGAAGATCGTTATCAAAAATTAGAATCATTTGCTTTTAATGGATTCTATGTGAGACACCCTTTCCATAATTTGGAATTTTCTGGATAACAGGTTTCCGGATAACTGGTCCTATACCTGTACTGCAAAGCTAAACTAGGAGACATTACCCTATATGTATTAAAATGCACTAAGTTTGCCCATTAGCAGAAACTCAGCAACCAAAAAGATATTTGCTTTTAAACAGGGGACCATTAAATACTACCTGCTGATTGGTAGATATGGGTTTAAGTGCCTTTTATAACATAACCACCTATGTTATTGACAAGATTATGACTGTAAATTTTAGACATGCTTCTCAAGAGATTTTCTTTTCCTTAAAGGAAGTCTCTGTAACACTTGCAAATGCATGAAACACAGTAACATCTTACCATACCTTTTCTAATAATATATGCTCCGTTCCTAACTTTAGAACACAATTTTTTAAGCTTTGTTGCATTATATTCTTTAAGGAGTAGTCATTAAAAGCTTTATCATAGATTTTTGCTTTGTGAAGTTAACTTATGATTGAAAGCTTATCTTTGACTTGGAACAGTGAGTTCTGTAGTTACCTGCGGTGCATGATTTACATATCTCAACATTTTCCTACTAACATTTTTCTGAGCAGCTGTCGCCAAAGCATACTTTTGGACAGAGTTCACCCAGATGCACCAAAGTGTTGGTTTTCACCACAGAGTACCTTACAAGATATGTATTAGCAATCTGTACTATTAGCATTACATTGCCCTTCATTGAATTTCACAGAAAATGTTCCCATTCTGGTTCTGGATTCTACACAGAATGTTCCCATTCTGGTTCTGGATTCTACTAAGAAAAACAAAATACAGACAGCACAAAACAATTAGGTAAACAATATAATCATACATATTACAACCCCATTTTTTATTGTAATATTGATATTTAATTTGCTGTCATCATTGAGCAATAGCCAAATGTTGGCTATTTTCTGCCACCAGAGTATACAAAGAATAAATTATTTAATTGCTTTCATTTATTTCTGAGGACAAAAATAAATATTTTGATATAATATATGTATTAATTACGTTACAGATGCCATCCTGGCACAATGTAATTCATTTCAATTAATAATACAGCAGATGCAAAGCTCCTAAACACATTTTGTAACTTAGATACGAACGTACTGTAAAGTTATTGTACAGATGTTCCTTTATTGTCCTTTTTATAACTGCTGCATTGAAATGCATTAGAACCAGTGAATTGCAACAGTTCATCTAAAACATATAACCCAAGGTCAACCTGGAGGCAAAATATGTCAATGGAATTTGCAGGGTCCTTCAGGAAATGTGAGAGGAAAGAATATAAGGCTTAAAGGTTGCAATGTAAAAAGGCATCTTTCTATTCAACAACAATAAATGTAACCTTTCCTGTAGGTATTTTGTATTATATTTCTTTGTTTTCAATTAATCCTTGTTTTTTTATGTGAGGATATTATATTTTACTCTTCTTCAGTTCAAACAGAATAAAGAAAATATGTATTGCTTTATATTCTTTAAATATAATAAAGAGATTTCTGCCTGCTCACAAGGTGCTTACCCTGGTGCTTAAACCAAGGGTGCTTAATTATGCAGGAGAGAAGAATTTTCATACCACTCAAACACAAGCACTAACTTTTGCCTTAGGCTCATAAAGAGCCACTTATACAGGGAAGAATATTACATGCAGATCAAAGAATACATGAAATTTTAGACCCAGTGTTTAAAGTAATATTTGTTAAGGGATAGTATGTATCACATATTCTAAACAGGTTTATAATGACACATTTCTAAAAGTTTCTAGTATATTTTATTATTGGTAATGCCTTTGGATAAAGATAAATTAAAATCTTGATACTTTACTGTATCAATGTAAATATGGGAATACTGGCTAGCAAGAATAGGGGGATCATTTGCATTTTTATTCTTTGGGAGGCACCCTTTCCGTAATTGGGAATTTTCTGGATAACAGGATATTTAACTGGATATTTAATAATACATACTGTAAGAAAGAGTCATATGGTGAGTGTTCCCTTTATGTTCTCCACAGCGGAATATATAAGCTTTAAGGAAGATGTTGCTAAACATAAAATGTTTTCTGTATAGTGGTCCAACTGGATACTGGAGCTTAATTTCTACAGGACGGCTGTACTGTGGAAAGGCATTAAATTTTAGTGAGACTGTTATGAAGGTCTCTTAGAGCAGGACACAGGGTAGGAAGGCAACCTGTCTGTGTAAGGAACTCCCAGAGGGGCTGGGGTGCTGCCTGCCACTGTAAGGAGTAGAGGGAGCCTTTGACCAAGGGGCTGAGAGTCTAAATCCCTGAGGAATTGAGAAAAACCAGGAGGCACAGCAAACCCCTGAAGGAGAATTGTAAGTAAAGGGATGACCCTAAACATTTGTATAGTTTTTACCGGTAATCCACAAGGAGAAGGATTTATTTTCATGATTTACAGTATGCTAAAATGGCCCCCCTGTGTATTAATAAACTTGTGATGAAAAGTGTCTGCTGTGGATCCCGAAAGCTTACAGTACATACATATAGACAAGTATGCAATATTGATTCAATGGAACTCTTAGTTGGATGAAGCACAACTCATTCTTCCTGATTGCATTTTGCCATTTCACAGATTTGCTCATCATTGATACAGAGTTATACTTCTCTGACATACAATGATTGCAGCATATCAATACCTATTGTATAGACATGGTATGAAACAATATGATACATATTGTTAACCCTGGGCATCTAACACAGTAGAAATTCTATATACACTGATTATTACAAAAGCAGTTTGAAGAACATTGAAATGTAACTAAAATAGCACTGTATTGCCATTTGTGTATTAAAAAAATATGTATTGCATATATGTATTATATATTTATTATAATATATACATATACATACACAGTGAATGGACATAGCACTCACAAGAGAAAGGTCCAGGTTTGTGACCGAAACATCGATTTTTTTTGCACTAATAAAGGATTTTTTGTTTTCTTCCATGTGAGTGCTGTGTCCATTAGCTGAGTACATTTTGATACCTACACTTGGCACCCAGGCTATTGTTATTTTCTACACTTGGCACCCAGGCTATTGTTATTTTCAGGAGTGTGCCTTTCTAGTACTTTGTTATATATATATATATATTTTTTTTTTTAATTTACACAGATCTACACACAAATTTACAGTATTTTGAAAAGTATTATGTTCATAAAAAACCTCAGTTGAAGTACAGTAACAAAACAATATCTTTGAACAGCTTACATTTTACATTAAAGTATGTTGATGTGTTTTTATTACTGCAGAGAATGTAGGTGACAGGGATAGTCAAATTAAATAGCATAACAAATGCCTCTCTACTAATACCTTTGACTTGTCATGTTTGCAGGCTATCATACGTGTACCTTTCCCTCTGGAACAGTGAGCCTAAATGACATATATTTTCTGCCCTTATCAGTGTGTTTCCAGTTACAGCAGCATTCCTGAAAGTCGTGTAGCGCATTATCAGCATCTGTGATGCCAGAGATAAACCAGGCAAAGTGAAACAGTTCACAATAACACATATTATAAATCTCAATGACATTTCTCTACTACTTACCACTGCAGTTTCAACATAAAATTGACTCTTGCAAAGTTTTCCTATTATCCACATTTTGTTTGTTAAACTGTTGATAAAAAAACATGCAATTAAACAAAAGAAGAAAGCAGTAAAAAAAAGAAAAAAGCAGGTATTTGCTCAGATAAACTGGTTTAAATTGGAAATGCTAGTAATGGCAAATGTATATAGTGCCAGCAAGTTATGCAGTGCTTTACAGTAATATATAACAAGATTACTACAGTTATTAAACAAACAAGGGTTACAAAATATATATGATAACCTATTTCCTATATAATATCATATTCAAAAATGTAGAGTGCTTAGTAATCTGTAGCTGATTAGCTATATTTCTGATAGATTTTTATTAAATTATATTCTGCTGCCATATAATATATTAAGAGCAAGCAAAACATACTGGCAACATAATGGATATATACAAATTTAAAAGGCCTTGCGTAATACAAAGGTATGTTAGTACAGGTGTGGGATCCATTATCAAGAAATCTGTTATCCGAAAAGATGTAAGTTCTTACATTCCAAATAATATTTCAAAAATTCCTTTTTCCCTGTAGTAGTAAAACAGTACCATGTACTTGATCCCAAAAGAGACATATTTAATCCTTATTGGAGGCAAAAAGCAGTAATGTTTAAATTATTTTTTTTGCCGGACTTAAGGGGACTTAAGGTAATTACAGGAAGATCCTTTATCCGGAACCCCCCCCCCCCCCCCCCTGATTCTGAGCATTCTGGATACAAGCTCCCATAACTGTATTGATCTAAAGGTCATGGGTGATTCTATGTTGATGATCCCTATAGTTATACAATAAGAACAAATGGCATTATTCAGCAGTGGTGCAGAAAATAAAGGCTACGCTTGTACAGTTTGCACATTTATTTCCTTTTTTTCTCTCTACCTTTTAAATTTAGTAACAGTCAAGTTGGCTATACTGATTTTTTTTTTTAAGAGTACCTCTAGCATGTACAGTATAAAGCTTGTATATGCTCTTAGAATGCATGGTTGCACTATTACTGATACAGTATGCAGCATGCAGAGCCATGAGTAATAAAGTGCGTGTTTTAACATTAGTTTGACATTTTTACCATTTGAAGGCTAGAATACAAAAACAATAGTAACATGCTACTTGTAGCAAACTAAAATAAGATTTCATAGACTTCCATCTGAATAGTCTGTGCTACAATAGAATAGTCCGTGCTAAAGGGGTTTTGCCATATTCTGCCTGATTCTCATTTTCAAGTGGGGGTCACTGACCCCAGCAGCCAAAAAACTATTGCTTTGTGAGACTACAATTTTATTGTTACTGGTACTTTTTATTACTGCTAATTCTATTCTGGCCCTCTCCAATTCATATTCCAGTCTCTCATTCACACCACTACCTGGCTGCCTCCCTGAGGCTTCAGATGGGATTGTTTTGCCTTCCTCTGGATCAACGAGAAGTTAGGCAGGTTATATATAGGCATTATATATATATATCAGTTACAGCAGCATTCCTGAAAGTCGTGTAGCGCATTATCAGCATCTGTGATGCCAGAGATAAACCACGTCTCTTCGTCTTTTCGTCTTATTTTAACCTAACTTACTACAGTGGCTTGCAAAAGTATTCGGCCCCCTTTAACGAATACTTTTGCAAGCCACTGTATGTTACTATGTAATTTGTACCTTAGCAACCAGGTAGCAACTAAAATGCCAAACTTGAGAACTGCTATACAAAAAGCTAAATAATTAAAATAACAAAAACAATAAAGCCTAAAAACCAACTGCATATCTCAGAATATCACTCTAGTTATCCTAGTTATTAATGACCCACAGGATAATTTGGGGGTCTAGTCAATTTTTAGCAGCTCGGGAGATGGGGCTTTATGTTTTAGAAAAGGTTTTATTTACCTACAGTACAAATTCTCCTTTTAATGCATAATCAGTGCTTAGTGATTTAAGTTCACAGGTGACTCAAGGAACTTGAGTATTACAATAAATAATGTACCCCCTGTTGTAAAATATGAGGATATTAGAACCTTAGTTACCTTGGCCTTTGGCCTTGTGTTTTTATAGGGTCATGTATCTCCTCATTATAACAGAGAGTACATTATTCTCTATTTAAATGCAAAAGTGGTTGATCCATTGAGATATCATGGTTTTTGGTCCAACCTATGAGTTCTTTGTTTTTTTTCTCAGGATCAGCATAAAGAACAAATGACTTCAACAATACAGTTAATCACAATGTATTCAAATAAAAAAATCAAGACATTTTTCTTACAGGCACCTGATATGTCCAGACTAGTGTATTCATTGTCATTGTACTGTTATAGGGGTCCTTTATTGGATGTTTTGCTCCTTCATCTAAACCACATTGCATTCAACATACAAGGGCAGATTCATCAAAATGTGAGTTTAGAGTTAAATACATAAATCTCACCCATTTTCTATTCATTCCTATGGGATTTTTAGAAGCATATTTATTAAATGGTGAATATTAACTTTCACCCATTGATTTACAATGGGTGAAAGTTAATATTCAACATTTAATAAATATGCTTCTAAAAATCCCATAGGAATAAATAGAACATGGGTGAGTTTTTATGTATTGAGTTCTTAACTCACATTTTGACAAATCTGCCCCTTTCAGTATTACATGATTGTATTTAGAAAACAATGGCCCATAATAAAAAGATCATATCAATTTTTACCAGAAAGCAAGGTGAATTTTTTTTTAATACATTACTTTTTTATGGATTTTACTATCAATATATGAAGTCAACTTCTTTTAACACATAACCGTTGTAAACAATAAAAACTAGTGCTAAACAATTTCTGTTACATCAGTTTTAATGGAAAAAACTCTCCTTCTTGTCAGTTTATCAGTAGCATATGTGTTTATTGGAAACAAGACCCGTGAGGATGAAACCAACACTAAAGATTTTCCGAGTGCTACATTTGTAAAGGTTACTGCTACAGAAATGAACATTAAGCATTTATGAAGGACAGGTACAGTGCGTGTTTTGTAAATACACAATTTGATTCTACAATTGTAGATTTCATTGTACACACACATTCCTATTGCTGTTATACTGCCTCATATATTGATGCATGTTTTATAAGTTGGTTGTGTTGTAGTTCATTTATAACGTTGCGGTTTGCATTGCAGCATATTGTATTTTTCATTGAGTGTGTCCTAGTTCAGTGGACATGTATTTATTCTCCTATTCTCTGTGACATTATTTAATTTTGGTGATCGTGTCTTCTAACTAAAGCTGTAGGAATTACTTGTAGATGTGACAGACCGTGACACAGCTTGCTCTGTCTCATATAAAGGGGAAGCTTGTTTACCTATCTTGCTTTCCTAATTACTGCTGAAATGACAATCAAATCTGTAGATCTTTCTGCAATGATGTTAAAGATTGACACTTCTCTGTAGAAACTGAATCAGAACATTGGGGGGTTCAGTAAAGTTATTTTAGTCCATAATCAAATCTGTGGCTTCATGTGTTGTTATGATGAGGTTGGTTAAATAACATTGAGGTTTAATTAATCATTTCATACATGTACTAGTAAAATGTTTGAATGATGTTGAGAAATAGTTGGGAAAATTGTAGTGGTGGTGAGACAGATTCTTGTATTTTATGAACAGAATAAATTAGTATTAGGATTTAATGCTGCAACATTAAATGCTACAACATTTTATGGATTAGGGTAGGTTGGCTAGCCAATGAAACATTTTACAGTATATATTTAATGAATGTGTTGTTGCAGCAGTAAATCCTAATAAATTGATTCCGTTCATATAGTGCCATTTTATAATCAAGTGGTTGAGGCGGGTAAGGCCCCCATCTATTTGTATTGTGATTAATTGAGCACATTATTGGACCAACTGGTTATTGGCTTGTATTTTATTATATGTGAGTGTAATCTGCATGATCTAATGAAATAATGCATATGTGCATGAGGCCTAAATGCTTAATAGAGATACTATACTATATTATACTATACTATACTTTATAGAGATGCTTGACAGAGATACTATAAAAATGTAATAAATGTAAGCACCAGGTCTTGATATATTTGTCCCATATGCACTTACTACATTATGTTTCTGTTCAAACATAAAAACACATATTTGTAATGTATACCTATCTACAGAATCATTTTCAAAAATTCTTCATTTATATATTTCATTGAAATTGTTACCTTTATATTATTTCCATGGCTAGCAGATCATTTGTTTGTATGCAACCTTCATGTAGAAGATTGTCTGGCTTAGCATGTGTTATATATTTGAAACACTAGAGTGTGCTGGTGTACTCTACATATTTTAGGAAGAATTGAAGATTATTATATTGCACATTACTAGCGCACATCTATGCATATAATTTTTATGAGCCAAATCTCATTTTAGATTTTTTGAAGACAGTGGTTAATCTTTATGAAGTTCCACACAAACATAGCATTTTCACTCTTTTTATAGTCCTGGAACTAACTATAAAACAAATTCTATCCAGCAGTATTAATTGCCAGTCAAGCCAACTTTTGTAAATGGGGTGGATGCATTTTTATTAGGTGTCATGTCACAGGAACCTACCAACATAGAAAAGGAAAAAAAAAGTATAGTGATAAGGTGTATTTTATTTCTGGGATTTTCCTTTATACTATGCCCTTCCTTACTGCATCCAGTGGTTCTTGTACTCCTTAAGTTGTAGAAAAAATTGCTAAATGTATCAATATGCTGACATAGTGTTTGTTCTGAGTTTGTTCTATAGGTTAAAACAATAAAGTAGCATGGAGTTCATTTGCAAATTGGTCACAGAATAAACAGTCAGCAGTTTTCAGCACACAGTACTTTTTTAACCAGCAGGGAGTGTTTTTTTTACTTTGCCACATAATTCTCAAAAGACACGGGGGGTAGTAGCAGTAAGCACCTTAATTGTTAGTCAGATACACCTGCTTTTCTGCCTTTCTTAGTACATACGTATACACAAATAGATACAGTACTTGTAGCTTTAGTACATAACAGATGTGGCTTTGCACTTTCCACCCTAACACAACTTGAGCTTTTTGAAAAGTGAACATCATTTCAAGCAAAAAATTTGTAATATAATAGTATGGTCTGGAACAGTTAACTAAGCATGGCCCCCTGTTCTCCCGCAGATCTGGCTGACTACTTTAATACTCAAATGAAATGTAACAGTAGTTGACTTTCCTCAGCCTGCCTTTAGTCTCCATCCTCCAAAACCTACAATTTCCTGCACACGTTATGTCAATAAGGAAAGGAACATTGCAATGAAATGCATTGTGGGTTTTGTAGTTCTTGCATGCTCTCTGTAACCTCTGGACAAGTTGTTATAAATTGTAACATCAATATTTTAGTCCCTCCTCCGGGCAGGATTTCAAGTGATACAGAATGTGAAAAACTGTTTTGCATCTGGATTTCAGCATAAAAAATGGTATTTCTTCATATTTTTAAAGGAACAGATTACAGATGTAGGTATATTTGAGGTTTCTGTGTTGTGTTAGGCTCTTTAACAAGTTTTTATCCGGAAGCCGTAATTCCCTCTTTAAAAGAAATCCACAGCGTGCGAGGATTTTTATCTTGAAATGTCTACAGTCTTAGACCACCCCACTCCTGGCCACTGTAGTCAGAAGGGCAATAAATATTTTGCAATGATTATTGCTTGATCTTACTCAGTAATGACAGGTATGGGATCTGTTATCCAGAATGCGTAGGACCTGGGGTTTTCTGGATAAGGGACCTTTCTGTAATTTGGATATCCATACCTTAATTCTGCCAAAAATAATTTAAACATTAAATAAACCCAATAGGATTGTTTTGCCTCCCATAAGGATTAATTAAATCTTAGTTGGGATCAAGTACAAGGTACTGTTTTATTATTACAGAGAAAAGGGAGTCATTTTCAAAAATTAGAATTATTTGTTTATAATGGAGTCTATGTTTCTTCATTTATTTTCTAACCACTAAAAAATAGAAAATTAACGTAAACTGTAAAAATACATACAATTCATTTGGCCTATTTATGGCCCTTATATCCTTTGATTGGTTAGTGACTAATCTTGCTTGATTCTCAGTTTACTCTCATTCGGTTTAAGCCCTTTGTCATTCTACAGAAGGGAAGGAGAAAAGTTTTTCATATATTGTTTCAGGTGTGATGATTGGAGATAATTGGAGTCTTGGCTAGAAAAGTGCTGACTTTTGTTTCAACAGTTCAGCTATGCAGAGAATAGAAATAGCTAGATGGATAGCATCATAATTTGTTTCTCATTGGGTGACATCCCCCCATTTAGGAAAGTCTAAAGTAGGTCCTTGGAGGTTTACACAGTATTTGTAAAATAAATGGTTACTGTATATCTGTTTTTTCTGCTGTTAGCTTAGCTTTTAGCTTAGTTTTTTAGAATGTATAAAGTGCTGTATTTGGAATTGCTTCTAATGACCGTTAACAGTGTGAGCAAAATAAATATTTCAAACCATGCTCAGGGTGACATTCCTTCTTAGTACAAATGAATTTATGTCTGGTGTTTCAGTACAACTTGTGCTGCGAAAGTATATGGACAATTTCAATCTAAATAAGTCATGACATCAATGTTGGCATATGAGGGAAATGTAACAGCTAAATACAAATCTCTTTAGTACAGTCGCAAAGTTGTAACTGTGTTACGATTTAAAAACATAGATGGAAACATTGCTGACAATTTTTATATTCCTCGTTGCATTTTAAAATATGAAACAGTACTAGTAAATGCACACACTGCATGTGGATTGATTTCAAAGAGAATTTTGTTATCCGGATGTTTAATCACAGCTATCTATCTAATCATCCCTCCTGTATTAGAATTACTGTGTACCATGCATCCACATCTCATATAAATGGCTATTCTGTGTGTCCTCCCAGTTTCTCAATTACTGTAAGTATCACGTATCTGTCTTATAAGAAGCCAACAGCTGGATCTAAGCGTCATAATTAAAATTAGACAAGACTGCCACAGTTGACATAAAAAATCTGCTAGGTTCCCTTGAGATATTGTTAAATCCTTATTTGGTTTGAAAATGGTATATTAACTCTCCCTATGATTGTTAGATATCTATGTGCATGATCATTAGTGTACAAATGCTATACTGCTAAGGCTAGAAATCAGTTCATTCAATACCACTGCAGTATGTGTAGTCAAATACATCTTATTTTAACAGTCTTAATCTTAGTGTTTGCATCCAGTTTGTTCCTTATTCTCCTCATTTAGGCATTTTCTTTTAATACTATATTATTACAGTTCAGTCTGCATGTTTATAACCCTTGTAGGTATATATTAAATACATTCTAAACCATATTACAGATGAAAAAGAAATTTTCATTTTTAGACCCATTCAACTGACCACAACCCTAAGACATAGTTATGATTATGTATAAGCCTCAGGTTACCTCAGGAACCTTCGGCTGACTATGGGCTAATTAGTTAAGGACAATAAATAAATAAGAAAAATAAAAAAGATTTTTTGTAGTAATTTCAAAGGTAACAATTTTCCTAATGAACAGTTCAGTCTCAATATAGCATATGCCAATTACTGATATGTATATATTTATGGAGGTTTCTGTCAATAGATCAAATCCCCCCAGCAGCAATATTACCAAATGTTTAAAGCATTACAGCAGAATATGGCATACTTTAGATTCCAAAGCCAAAAATCCTGTAACATTAAGTTTATCCCAGGAAACCATACATTTTTGAAAAGTACACAGTCTGCTAAAACTCCTAAGTACTAAACAGCAATTTCAAGCACCTTATATCCCACATAGCATTAGTACCAAGAAAAAACATCCTAAACTTTATGGACTCTGGTCTTTGTTCCACCCTATGTAACTATGTAAGTTAGTGCATACATATATTATGGCATATATTTCTACTACCAAAAAAAACACCACCTGATTTTATGTAAAAGTGGCAAATAAGTAAGTCGACCCCTGAAAACCTCATGTTTTCAGAAAATACACATTCTGTCAAATCTAAAATGGATAAATACTGTATGTCTTTGTATGCCAAAGCAACAAACAGCAAAGCTATGCTAAGGGGCACATTCATCAAAGTACAACTGAGTCTGAATAAAAAAAAATCGTATTTTTTCAAAGTTTTAGAACTGTGCGTATCTTTTGTGATTTTTTTTGTTAATTTGATCAACTTTTTAGTACTTTGTGACAATTTGCACGACAAAATCGTATTTGTCGCAATGAGTACGAAAGTTTAGTTTCATTCAAGCTTCGGTATCGTCCTTGGGCCAGGTTGGAGTTGCAGAGTGCCATTGAGTCCTATGGGAGGCATCCAAAATCATGGACTGAACGTTCAAAGTCAAAAAGGTTTTCGCGCCGTTTATGATCGTTCGGATACGAAAATATTGTGATTGTTTGGATACGTAAATTTTATCACAAACGATCGTTTCAATACAAAAATTTCGGATCGTAAGTATGAAAGTTTTGTATGCAACCGGAAAGAATTTTCGTGACATTTGTGATAATCAGAAATGACTGAATTTCATGGTACCTTAGTGAATCTGCCCCCAAATGTAGCAATTTTTATGTTATTCCTGAAAATTGTCTCAAAGCTTGTAATTTACCCAACTTTGCATGCCCCGCATTTTGTAACACACCAACATAAAACATCCTAATTATGAGGGCCAGGGATCTGCTGAACAGTTGTATGCCCAATATGCATAGATTTACCAAACTATGTGGCATACAGAGGCACCCAATGAAATAGTGCACATGAACGATCAAGCCTGATACTCTGGCTGCTGCAGTATAAGCACCTGGTTTGTGTATTATGTGCCATAAGACGCCCTAACAGTAAGGAGACCCTATTTATTAACTGAAAATACACATTCTGATGAAACCAAATCTGAAATTCACACTGCTTGCATCTTACCAACACCAAACATTCTAAATATGAAAGCCAGAGATCTGCTGAACAGTTTGATGCCCATTATGCATAGATTTTCCAATCTGCTTGGCATACAAAGGCACCCAAATGGATATATAGCAGACAAAATATCCATAGGCACAAGCAAGTAACAAAGTACAAAGCAATTAAATCACTAAAATTCAATAAAACCACTAAAAGCAATGCTTT